>NW_008627485.1:2582-21910 GCF_000691845.1 Merops nubicus | reverse complement strand
AGGTCAGGAATGCAAGAGCAACTAACAGATTTTAAATTCTGTTGGGTTGTGACTTGTGTAAACAGTTTTCAACTGGCCGTGACCTTCAGCACAACACAAATCCTCAGTGGTTGTGCAACATGAACAGAAAATGAGTCTGCTCTGCTGCATTTCTTTGACAATGCAATATAACTGCAAAGGATGGAGGAGCAAGTTCCCACAGATCACAGGGAGCTTTCCAGAAGTCTGTTGATAATTGCTGTGAGATGCCTCACAGACACCCTCATCTTGCCTCTAGCTGTTTATGGAAGATGCTGAAGACAATCAACTTACAGTTGTAGATGCAAGAATTCAAATCTGACCCCCCAGATGGGGCCAGCTGGGTGCCTAGTGAAGGCCCTGTGTTCAGAAACCATATTCAAGTCCAGAAGAAAAGCCACCCAGCAGGATTAGCACACTGTTGTAACTAGAATGAGAAAACAGAGGAGAAAGCCTGATATAATACAACTTGAATGACTTCTCTGTCAGAGGTAGTGCCTGTGGCCTTCCCAAACATCTAACCTGGAGCCACCATCTGAAGCAGATCAGGAGATCTTTACTGCAGCAGATCTTATATCAGACAAGCTATATCAAAGCATTTAGATATGAGCATCTTTCAGTCCTCCAAATCTACTGAACTAGCTTCCTGGTCAAATTTGTACAAGTGCTGAAGGTATTTTTTAGTATGAGGTCTAGGCATAGTTGCAGGGAGAGGTGCTTACAGAAGGAACCTTAATTAAATTATTTTTACAATTATAGAAGTTATCCTTATATTGCTAGGGAAACGTGATGATTGTTCATACTCCATTGCTCTGAAGGCCACTTTCTCTTTGCTCAGAAAGTGTTGCAGTAAACTGGCAGTGACTTCAAGAAATTATACTGAAATGAGCAGCATACTTGTCACTGGGCTTGTCTTTTGTTTGATGAAAGAGATTAGAACTCAGGCAATGGTAAGCTTTTGATGGTGAAGAGACACTTTTCCTCAGATATCCACACACAAGAGACCTCTAAGTATTTTGTGTCTGCTCCATTAAAAACACCCACCCCAATACAAGAGATTAAATCCTGGGACACAGAAGAGAAAATACATTTCAGTTGTATTTAACGTATGGTGCAGTTGTTGCATACTCACATCTGTAAAATAAAGAAAATAAGTGGGAATATAAGCAGTTTCTTCAGCCTACACATGCTGACAGAAGAAAGAAGAACCTGTATCCCATCTTGTTTGGACAGCATGAGAAAGTTTGGGGGACACACAGCCAGAGCAGCTGCAAATAACTATGTCTGCTTCAAATTCAGAACAAATCATCTTCTTGCTGTAATTCCTGACAAATAATTTTCTTGTCCAACAATTTTTAGGCTGATCCCGTAGGACTGCTGGGATAATCATCCTGACACTGCAGATAACAGGATTGTGATCATAAATCTCAAGATTCAAGTACATTCACCATGGTTGAGTGACCACCAGCATTTTAAGAGAACGTTTTTCCCCTGAAACGACGACAGCACGAAGGGCACCTATGCACAAAGTGAAGCCTCTGAATTATAGAACAATGCATCATTTTTATTTTCAGTTTGCCATGAGCTCCTTATCATTTCACCCACATTCTGCCCACTAATCAAGGGAAGAAGGCTTGGCTGGTGCAACTGGTTCTGGAGAGATCTATTTGTGGCTCTTGCTATTGCAGCAGCAGTGAAAAAACACCTTTTTTTATAGAAGAATTGAGGCTCTGTCCCAGAATATAAGTGACTTATTCTGAGAACAATTATTTTTATCTACAGAGTGGAAGATCCTTTACTCCAGACTAGCCTTGTGTGGAGCTATTCCAATCACATGTGTGTAAATGCTGAAGGGAAACATGTCTGTTCTCATTATTTGGCCATGGTTGGTACAATTCTGCCTTTTCCCATGGCAGAGGAGGAATCAGGTATTTAAGCAATATTACCATTACAGTACTATGGAGCTGTTTTCTTTAGGCACAGTGGATTTTGCCTTTTGAAGCTGCTTTGTCTTCTGCAAGGAAAATGAGACAAAATACAGAATAGTACCCAGTTGGTTATCAGTGTAAAACACTCTGCTGATGAGATGCACTAATCCACAGCCAGACCCTGAGAATGGCCCAGCTGACTTGTGTAAACCATCAACTTACTCCGTGGGTTTTATATGGGAAAGCACTTGACAATCTGAGCCAATTCTACAGTTAACCATAGTCCTACATTTCCATGGTGAGCAAAAAAAACCTTATCACCTTCCAAAATGTGAGGAATTTGCCAGTAATAAAGGCATGCTGCTCCCTGCTAGGCCATGTGCTAACTCAGCAGACGTGCCAAGGTGTATCAGTTGCAAACCAGCAGCAGCACTGGGCAAGAACATTAACTAAGATACTGCTGTATGTGCATAATTCTCTTTTACTAGAAATACCTGGTAGGGCTTGTAATTTGTGTGCTAATTACACACAATTGTAACAGGCTGCCCAGGGAGGTGGTGGAGTCGTCACCCCTGGAGGTGTTCAAAAAACTGGGTAGATGTAGCACTGGAGGCTATGGTCTAGTGGTTAGGGAGATGTTGGGAGGAAGGTTGGACTTGATGATCCTGGAGGTCCTTTGCAACCATGGCTATTCTATGATTCTGTGATTCCACTATTGCAGAGTGCTCTCCCCTTTGCACTCTCACGTTGCTGAGTGTCGTTCAGGCCACACAAGCGACCCTCTGTAAAAGAACGCAGACAGCAACAGAGCAAAAAACTAGAGGAGGTGGAAGTAAATGGCTCTGCAAAAAGCAGAACACGGGTGTGTGTTGTACTGTGATCTTAGCCAATGGGGTCTAATGAGGTCCCCTTTGCTTCCCTTTTCCCTGTGCTGCAGGCAGCCTGGTAAAGCAGACAGACCTCTACAGGCACAGCACCGGGGTGCACAGGCTCTTCTGGAAAAAGCTGGCTAAGCCAATGAGTAAAGAGTTTTGTTCAGATTCCAACGAAGGGACTTGGAGCATAGTGAAACCTTCTTCCTCTGCAGTGCCAAACTTCACGTGACAGGACCCTTCTACTCTTGCTGCATGGTTTGTATATTCCAAGTGCGTGGGAGTGAGTGCTCAGGGATTTCACAAAGAGGGGGAAGAGTCCAAACAAAACATTTAAATGTAATTCCTTTGATGGTGCAGCTGCAAGAGGGCTACTATAGAATAGAATCATAGAATGCTTTGCATTGGGAGGGACCCCCAGAGGGCAGGTAGTCCAACCACCCTGCAGTAACCAGGGACATCCCCAACTAGTTCAGGTTGCTCAGAGCTCCATCAAGCCTGATCTGGAATGGGACCTCCAGGGACGGGGTCTCCATCACCTCTCTGGGCAGCCTGTTTCAGAGTTTCACCACTCTCATAGTAAAGAATTCTAATGTGTAACCTAAATCTACCCTGCTCTAGTCTAAAACCATTGCCCCTCGTCCTGTCTCTACATGCCCTTGTAACCAGCCTTTTCCCAGCCTTCCTGTAGGCCCCTTCAGGGACCGGAAGGCCACCACAAGGTCTCCCTGGAGCTTTCTCTTCTCCAGGCTGAAGGACCCCAACTCTCTCAGCCTGTCCTTGTAGGGGAGATGCTCCAGCCCTCTGGTCATTTTTGTGACTGTCCTCTGGACCCTCTCCAACAGGTCCATGTCCCTCCTGTGCTGAGGGCTCCAGAGCTGGACACAGGAGCCCGGGTGAGGTCTCACCAGAGCAGAGGGGCAGGATCACCTCTCTCCATCTGCTGGCCATGCTTCTTTTGGTGCAGCTCAGTACATGATTTGCCTTCTGGGCTGCGAGCGTGCATTGCTGGATCATGTCAGCTTTATGTCCACCAGCACCCCCAAGTCCTTTTCCTCAGGGCTGCTCTCCATCCCATCATCCCCCAGCTGAGACTCATTTTGCTATGATATTTCTGAGGCTGCACTGTTTTACTGTCCTTTATTAAATATGCTCCAGAAGCTGCATAGAAATCATGCTTCCATGGCCAGCATCTCAAGGAATCTCTCCTGTCTCTTTCTACATTCATATGCAACACCAACCAATGCTTCATTTTCCCCCTTTCTTGTGACTCCATCTATTCCCCCCCCCCAAAAAAAACCCCTTCTCTCCCAAACTTTGCATATAAGAGGTATTTCCTAACCAGTGTGAATGAAAAATGAGCATGAGCCCTTTCTGCTGAGTGGGAAAACTGTACAATAGCCCTCAAATGAGAAAGATGAGTCTGGGCGTTACACCTGGGAATTGGGCAACTTGCTTCTTGGTTCATTCCCAACTCCTCTATACTCTTGTACACTCCTTTACGTTGTGCCTGATGGATCCACCACATAATGCTGGTCTCCACAGTGCAAGGAGCACAGAGCAAAGATACCCCAGCTAAGGGCAATCCAGCAGCATCAGGAATGGTGGTGGCACAGCTGGAGCAGCTGTGCCATTCTGCTCCAGACCCAAGCAGTTCTGAGCACGACACTACGCTGAACAGCTCGTCCAAGAGCACAGACCACTGCTAGCTTCCCTGTGCCTACACCAGAGCAGGTATCTCCCTACCTGCCCTATCACAGGGCAGGAATACCTGCCCTCTCAGGTAGGAACGATGGCAGTAAGTGACTTTCCAGGGAATCTTTTCAGAACAAAACACACTGCAAGGCAGTTCTCTGTGCTTCGATGCTCACTTCTGTGAAACTGCAGCCCCTAGCTCATGAACTATTCAACCCCTTCCCTCTAACATTGGCTAAATCAGTAGCTAAGGTGACAAATATAAGTGCTGGAGGGTGTTGTGGTTTGAGGCTTGGAATGGGGTCGTGACCTTCCAGCAACTGGGAGGACCCCGGGTGGGGGTGAAACCATTGTATTCCCTCCCCTTCCCACACACACTCTGATAAGAGGCAGGGAGTGGTTTCTTGTTTCACTCCTGCCTTGGAGCTCAGAGAGGAAAGTTCTCCTTTCACTCCGTGGGACCCTGGAACCATTTCTGAGGGTTTTGTATATTTTATCTTTTGTATTATTCCCCTGATCTTTATATATATTATTTTCCTTACCTCCCTTTTTCGTTTTCTGTTCCTTGTTGAACAATATACTTCATTTTTTTAAAAAGTGTCTCTCTCTCTCTCTCTCGGGGGTGGGGGAGAGGCGAGTACCTAGTTCTGTTCCGTGTGGGTCCTGCCCTGAACCCCTTTTTACACGGAACCAGGACAGAGGGCCAGCCTGGTGTCAGCAGACTGCAGTTTCTCAAATAAATGCCCACAGGCAAGGGAAGGGATCAGCTACCTGCAGCACTACACTGTTGATGGCAGTGGAAAGGGGAGGGGGGAGGCAGAGGAAGTTTTGCCGTTCTCAGTTTTACCCTCTTTCTTCAATAGCATACACAAAGGTTTTCAAGCTGCTGTGCAGAAATCACTCTTCTAGTATAAATACAGTAGTTGAGCCTTTCCTGATAGGGCTTAACTGTTCAGAAACATAGCAAAGAAATGCCAAGACAACACAAAAGCATCTCCTGGGCCACTAGTGCCTCTAACAAGCAGTGCTGTGACATGCCTGATGTGATTACCGAGTAAAATTTAAATGTCCTCCCTCCCAAACCATTCATCTTCATAGCCGAGCACCTGGCTCCCTGGCACCTCTGCATCCTTGATATTTGCATCATTACTATCAGGCCTGTGAAAACAAGAAACTTCTGTCGCCCTCTAAACTGCATCTAATAGCATCTGGAGAGGAGGAGGCGTGGGGAGGGCCGGTGTTACCTAGGAGCTTCAGGATTTTCTCCGATAGACTTGGTTCATTTTCTCTGAAGCTTCTGTGTTTTCTTTTTTCCCCTTTCGCCCCACTTCTCTCAATGGTCTAGTGCCCTCAGAGAGTCCAGGAGCAGACACCAGCTGGCCCTAGCAAAGGCCACATCCCCCACTGCCTGTGTTGTTCTCTCCAGCTCGGCTATATGGATCCCTTAATTGCATGCATGTCTTTCAGGCTATTCTCCATGCATGAGCTGTCAGCAAAACCTTGCTGGAAACACTGGAATTTCACATTTTCCATGGCGATTTTCCATATCAAATGGGCAGGTTTACATTTTCCATGAAATTCCTAATGACTACCAAAAGAAAAAAAGATAGAAATACAGCCCCAGTGTTTGGAAGGACCTGCTCAGCTTGCCTTCAGGCACCGCTCGAGTGTTAAATGCATGTGTCTGAATTTACTTAGCATATCATTTCAGGGATAGGATTGGGATATTTTTTTTTGTTGCAGATGACAGGAGAGAAGCACGCATTCATCCATTCATTCATAAACTCAACTTGTGGCACTGCACACTGGGGAAGGGATCTTTCGCATCATTTTTAAAGCAGAGAGAGTGCAAAGCCCTGTCAACTGACAATATCCATCCAAGCTGTCATTGCCAATCACTTGAATGGACTGCAGCAGAGAGTATTTTCCACAATGAGATACCAATGGGGGTGACCATTAGGTCAGGAATCTTATTTTCTCAGCTCACCAACCCCTGCAAATAAATTCTTACCAAAAGGAGAGAAAAGCCTCATTGATTTGACAAGCGATCAGACACTGCAGTTGTCATTTTCCCAGCAGTTGCTAGCATATTTTTTTTTGCCTGGTGTGTGAGATATGAATTTCCTGACCTAACCTATCAAGCTCTTAAAGGGATCACCCCTTTTTCATCTGCATCCTTGTCAAAAGGAGAGCTCACAGCACTAAGACTCTGACAGCAAAACGCTGTTCTCAGCTTTAACATGTTATTGGTTCATCTACCACAAAGTTCACACAGGGGGGTCTACTTTGTAGTTATAGACATATTTTCTCAACTTGCAAGAGTGGGTTTTCCCCCCATCAATACCCACTTTAATTTTTAAAACACATCTTTACAAAGTTTGGGGTTTTTTTTCTTCATGAATGCATCAAAACCAAACCAAGAGAGGCTCTGAAAGCAAGAAAAACTGCTTTCCTCAGTGAAAGAAGTCACATTTTCAGGTCTCTGTTCTTTGATGCATACATTGAGTTTTCATAACTTTTTACACACTAATGGAAAAAAAAAATATGCTGGATTCCACCAAAGGGCCTAAATTCTACTCGTGGTTCTAAAAACAGATTGGTGCTGGAAGACAAAGTGTATCTTACTCCATGCTACTCAAATCCACTTCACCTCTAAGAATTATAGCTGGAAAATTAATGTTAGATTTGTTTGGGGAGTTTTTGGAGGGAACATCTTGGCAAAGTCCAAAACTAATTTATTGAATGATATGAAAGCATTGATTTTGCTGACATTTTTACAGGAAGGTTCTTCGGAAGTAACTTCTGAGCACAGGGAGAGCCGGGTGCCCAGCTGAAGAACAGTTAAGAGCCTGCAGGGATGTGAGGCCTTGGTCTAACTGCCCTCTCCACAGCAGGCACAGCAAGGACCTGAAACCAAGTTCCCCAGAGTGACATCATCACTGTAATTGATTATTTTGATAAATCGACAGTTTGCCAGACTTAGTACCAAATACATTTAGCATCTCCTGACCATTCTTTGTTAGTCAGCACTGTATATTTTCTTATTAGTCTTATCTTTGGAGTACACTGGTCCAGAAATTCTAGCAGCATATTGTGGCATGGGTCTGCTTCCAGATAAGCCTGGCTGGCTTAAAATGTTGTCTTTTTTTCATTCCATATGAGTGCTCAAGTGCTGGGGACTACTAGAATGACATTTCATTTCTTACAAAATCATAGAATCGTTATCAGAAAAGACCTCTCAGATCATCAAGTCCAACCATCAATCCAACACTACAATGACCACTAAACCATGTCCTTAAGTACCATGTCTACGGATTTTTTGAACCCCTCCAGGGATAGTGACTCCACCACCTCCCTGGTCAGCCTTCTCCAATACCTCACCACTCTTTCAGGAAAGAAATTCTTCCTAATAGCCAATCTAAACCTCCCCTGCAGCAACCTAAGTCCATTTCCTCTAGTGTTATTGCTGGTTACTTGGAAAAAGAGACCAACCCCCACCTCACTACAGCCTCTTTTCAGGGAGTTGTAGAGCACAATAAGGTCTCCCCTCAGCCTCCTCTTCTCCAGGCTAAACAACCCCAGTTCCCTCAGCTGCTCCTCATAAGCCATGTTCCCAGACCCTCCAGCTTTACTGCCCTTCTCTGGACCCGCTCCAGCACCTCAATGTCTTTCTTTTACCATGGCACCCAAAACTGACCCCAGTGCTCAAGCTGTGGCCTCCCCAGTGCTGAGTGGAGGGGCACGATCACCTCCCTACCCTGCTGCAATTAATGACACCTCTATCCATTCTGGTTTTGCCATGTCCTTGCAGACAACGTTCACTGCTCAGGCTAGGAGCAGTCTCTAGGCAGGACGGACTCTCTCAATCACTTTTTCTAGCATCCTTTCCTCTGTGCACCATATGTGATAACCTTACCAACATATTCCTCTCACTTGCTGCGCTTTCCCTGCTTCGATTTCACATCCAGCACTCCAGCTACAATGCATAATTTTAGTTCAGAGGCAACGTTTTTACAGTACTGATGATTTAGTAGGTACAAAAGACAAACATATTATAGCAAATGCCAAAGAATATGGATTTAACATTCAGGAATATTCTGAAAATAGCTGTGGATAAAATCCTGAAATTAATTTTCCCTGTGAAATCTCAAAGCCTCAGGAAAAAAAACTAGTTTTCTCTAATCTTTGCAAAAGTGAAAAAAAATAACATCTTCATCAAGCAATTTAAATAAGCATGTTCAGATACTTCTACTATATAGCACTAAGGATTTAAAATGCAAACGGGCTACTACTATCAGTCAGGAGGACTTTTTTCCTCTCTGAAGTCCATTTTTTCTCCATCTTCTGTTAGGTTGCTATTATCTTCCATTCCCTGTAATAATGAGCTTAAGATCAAGTGAAACTGGAAATGGAAAGAACAGTGCAAGATGACAGAGTTGAAGGGGTTTTATTGGAACTATGGGTTGCTCCTAAGGTCAGAATCAGTGAGTATAATTAGATTCCTGGCATTTACAACAAATGTAAAGCAACTCTGAGATCTCTTTTGTGTGTATGTAATTAAACACGCACTTTTACTGCCCTCTGCAGTACTGCAAAGTTACTTTGATTCCAAAAGATGAAAGCTGATTGAAAGAGCAGACCCAACTCTTCATCTCTATATTGCGCTCATATTTCCAAAACCAAAGCATTTTTCAGAAGAAATTGAATAGCCCCTTTCCAAAGAAACACAAAAGGGGAGGTTGGTTTTGCTAATAACTTGAGCCATTCCAGTACCTCCCAGGAACTTTCTCAACAGAAACTTGGATAGAAAGCTCTCAACACAGACAGTTGAAACTTGGTTTAACCCACAAACTAAGTTCCAACTTTCCACTTTAAGTTATTTCTCAAGTGATGAACCAGCACTTTTTGGATAAATTAGCGTGCTCTTGTGCTTAAACACAATCTAAGAGAGCTAAGTGGCAAGCTCAAAAAAATGAGTAACACTGGTAATCCAAAATTAGTGAGGGACAGAAGTGCCAGACACTAGGTCTTGATCCTGTGCATGTTTCGTATTTAGGCACTACCCAGATGCCACAAAATTTAATAGCACAAGTATAGAATAAATTGTGCTCAGCACTATCACTTTCTCCCCTAAAAAAAATTAAGTATATACCCCACATCCTAACTACACTGTTTTCTTTGAGAACAAGATGGATTTTTGGCATTTCCCCAAATAACGTCAACCTCTTAACTGTTTACAGAACAGTTTGCCAAAATCATCCCTATTTGTCAGGCAGCACTCAAAAAGTTATTTTTAAACAGTTAGTAACCAATCTTCCCACATTTTGAGAAACCATATAGAAGAAGAAAACACAGAAGGGTAAGAACTTCCAGTACGTTCAAAATTCTTCTGAAAGAATTCTTTCTTTTACCAGTCCAGTTTGGCTAAAGAAATGCCTGGTGCCCCAGCAGACTTGCAGACAGCTCCAGACTGGAGCACACGTCGTTGCTCTGTGTAGGCTTTGCCTCTACACCAGGGGTTTTATCTGCATTTGCAACACAACAAAGCAGATAATCCTCAAGAGACCTTTAGTAAATACGCCCATGAACAAAAATGTTGTTTGAATGGTATTTTTGAGTTAAAACCAGATTCATTGAACAAATGGTTTTAGCTTGGCTTCCTTAGAGAGACTTCAATCTTTGAACTGCTGAGTCTTTTTCCAAACATCTGTCCTGCCCCCTCTAATTTTTGAACAAGCTTTCCAGGTATTTACAAACCAGTACATATGTTCCTTCAAGCTTTATGTGACAACGGCTAAATAACGAAGGAAGACCCAATTAATGCCCAAGGGAAGGAAAAGTTGGGTCAGCTTAGCTCTTAAACATTCTGTTTGCCATCCCACCAGCACATATATACCAACGACCCAGTCAAAACAGATGGAGCTCTAAATCAGCCACAGCAGAGACTGTCAGTTAGCCAGGCATGGCATGCAGGATGCTGAAAGAGGACGAGACCTGGTGTGAAGGGAGTAAGAGACACATAGAACAGAAGGCACAAATCTATAAAAAGCAGGGTTGACAGGTTCTGCTGCCTACATAACAACCTGTTAATTTTTATTTTTAAAGGAATTTAACCTAATAAGTCTAAAGTTTGACAGCTAACTTGCCAATTCTTCGTCTGAAGCAAACTCCATGTATGCAACTATGCACAACTGAACATATGGATGTTATTTTTCTCTAAGATTAGTTTATTACCAGATGTTAACCTAAATAAATGAGGTTATCCCACATTTAACCATGAGAGGGCTTTGTTCTATTAAAAAAAAAGAGTTGTTTTCCAAGTATAGCATCACGACGTTTGAAAAAAGATCCAAATGCAGACAACGAGTGTTCTCTTTAAATGCAATCCATACGAAACAAGTTCTGTAAGTAAAAGGGAACAATTGGTAGGATTAAAGACAGTACTGTGGATGCCCAGCTGCTTCAGGAGAAATTTAAAAATCTGACCTGTTTCACAAAATGGATCAACTACATTTCTAGGCTGAAATTTTACCAGCTGTACTTAGCTGCTGGGTAAGTGTGGTGTGCTGACAGCACAGACCTGAAGAGCTGAACAGCACCTAAGCCCTGCTTGCAATGAAGCCAGCACAATGCAGTTATCTGTAAGCTAGCTGGAGGAGCAGAAAACAGGGTAAATTAGCAGGGGAACAGTAACGTAGGACCTGATGCTCTGAAGCAGGAGTGGCACAGGGAAGTTCTGAAGGGGAAAGGATGGAGCAGCCCAGGTGCAGCAGGGTGGAAAGCAGCACTCACCTCCCTGGGACAGGCTCCACACAACACTCAGAGCAGGATGGCCGTGGCCAAGGTTTTCAGCATAGGCCTTGGGTGAGTACTAGCAGGTTAGTTGGATTCATCTCAAATTATATATGTTTATGGACTAACCACTGAGAAGTTTCCCTGCTGAAACTGAAAAGCATCTCAAGACATTTGCAGACGCAGGAGTATGTGTTGGAAGTTCCATTTGTACAGAGAAATTCTACTCCTAGTTGTTCGTCTCGTATCTTTCTGCAGTGTGTAGGTATTTGGGTTCTTCACGATGTTTTCTCCACATTCCCCTGTATCTGAACCCTTTAGTCACAGAAGGACTCCTACATTTCCTCCTCCCATAGTTTCTAGTGAACACACACCACAAAACTCATAAAGACTATTACAGAGAATTCAAGTTACTTAACAAGATTGGAGTTTCTTTGGTTTAATAGCATTTGTTCCTGTGTTATCTTCTCACTAAGAACTATACCAGCAGTCTCAGATATCATACCTAGATGCTTCCTGCAATTAAGGTTTTTTTTTGTGAAGTGATAGAAAAAGTGTAATAAAAATAGATGTTTAGAGACATGGACATTTTTCAGTGCAGTAGAGTAACAACTCTCTGTACAATAAGCTCTGAAATGTACACATCTCTTCTAGCTACCTCAGTGAATTATTTGGTTCAGTATAGAATCACAAAGTGGTTTGGGTTGGAAGGAACCTTAAAGATCATCTAGTTCCAGCCTCCCTGTCATGTGCAGGGAGGTGTCCCAACCTAGTGTCCCAGGTTGCTCAAAGCCCCATCCAGCCAGGCCTCGAGCATCTCCAGTGATGGAGCCCTTCCCAGTGAAGAACTTCTTCCTTACATCTGATCTAAATCTCTTCTTTCAGTCTGAACCCATTACCCCTCATCTTACCACTACAGACCCTTGTAAAAACTCTGTTTCCCCCCCCCCCCCAGTTTCTTGCAGGCCCCTTGAGATACTGGAAGGCTGCAAATAAGGTCCCCCCAAAGCCTTCTCTTCTCCAGACTGAACCACCCCAGCTCTCTGAGCCTGGCCCCACAGGGGAGGTGCTCCAGCCCTCACATCATTTTTGTGGCCCTCCTCTGGACCTCCTCCAGCAGTCTTTCTTGTGCTGAGGACTCTAGAGCTGGCACAGTGCTCCAGGTGGGGTCTCATGGAAGCAGAAGGGCAGAATCACCTCCCTCAACCTGCTGGCCACGCTTCTTTTGATGCAGCCCAGGATAGGGTTGGCTTTCTGGGCTGAGTGCCCTTTGCCAGGTCACACTGAACTTCTCATCAACCAGCACCCCCAAGCCCTTCTCCTCAGGGCTGCTCTCAGTCCGTTCTCCACCCAGCCTGTGTTTGTGCTTGGGATTGCCCCAACCCATGTTCATTCTTATTCAGAATTACCTGGTGGAGTAAGTAACCTCACCCTTTGGAAGCCTCTATACAAGTCTTCTGAATATTCCACTGAGCCAACCCATTTGGGTAACTATAGTGGTGTAGAAAAACTTCCTCTAAAAAAAATCTTCTACTGGCTGTTCTGACACTCAGGTACAAATTAACAAGCCACCACCCCCTTTAAAAATCTCCTTTAATTGTTTCTGCTCTAGCACAGGACTCCAGTACTGCCTCATTCTGGTTCTCCACGTAAAGTTACTGATTTACTCCAGGATTATTTAAGGTGATATTTTATGGCCTGTGCTACTCAAGAGAGCAGACTACATGTATCTCTTAGCACCTCAGCACTTAGGTTCATGTAAGACATTGTGAATAGCCTGGGTATACCCTTAAAAAATTCTGCCACTTAATTTGTGCAAAACTTAGATTTAGCCTGAAGTGAAGAATAGAATGAATACAAACCAATTCACCAGTTACCTCCCTGACTGTGTAGCTATTCCAGTGCAACACCAAACCAGTTTGAGTACTACCAGTCACTGTGTACAAGCAGCACAAACTCCTGGGGTCTCCTGCTAACATGTAAACTTTGAAGCATCTAGTCAGCTACTCATCTGCACTTCAAGGTTATGAAGACAGAAACAAGTTGCCACAAAATACTAGTTTCCAGGCATGCAATATGTAGGTTTTTACAAAGCTCACCATATTCATTTCACACCAGGGAGAAACACGTCATTTAATACTTTATTCTAGACTGATGTTCAGCTGTGTGAACTATTTGTAGCTTATTTAAGACATAAATGATTTTGTCCTTGGCTTCACGTTATTCCTGCTAACCTTTAAAACATTGAGAAGTAACACACTTTCCCCAAAAAACACTATTCTGGAAATAATTTAGTACCATCAGTCACTAACAGTTGAGTGACACAGAGAGAACTGTGTAAAGCTTTAAGTGACTGACTCAAATTAGATGCATTAACCATTAAAAATCTAACATAGTAAGTAGCCATGACTTGAAACAGCATTCCCAAGTAGCTGCACAGGCAATCGTCTGCTAGGCTTATCATCAAAATTAAAATCCAAGACACTTGAACAGTGATGGTGCTACCTGCAAAGTCCACTTTAAACCCCTTTTAGCCATTATATACAAGTCTTAAGTAAAGGTATCCAATGATTCTAGTTAGACATAAAAGAATTCAGGCTGAGCTCAAGACCACTCTTATTGAGGGGAATATAGGAGAAAAGTTCTAAAGCACATTGCAGCTCAAGATGCAATTGGGTACTACACAACAAAAACACTTAACAACCAGGGACAGTGTGACCAGAAAACATGTCATGAGAAAACCAATCTGGGCGGGGCAGAGAGCACCTACTCCAAGTAGTAGGCAATACAAATTATGACTTTGCTTCCCTCTCTATAAAAACAAAAACATGCTGTCTCCTTAACAGCAGAGCATAGCTCCAACCTCATCCCAGTGCCACTGCTGCTTCGTGGAAGTTTCCTCATCAGATCAAGCTACCAGGTTTAATGTAAGTGTGCCTGAACAATTTGATAGCTGGTGACGTGGCTTGCAGGCAGGTTACCCACAAGAGTTGGAAAGTGTCTCTTTGAGCCTAACAGTGTTGTAACACCAACACTCAGAAGCTCCATTTTAGAGATAAAACCAGGTGAGGTGACCTTATCAAAAGGTCCTGTGTAGTACACAAGTCTGCAGTGCCCACCTAGCTCATCCAGCAGTTTTTCTAGAGAACAGAACTTGGTAGCGAGCTAACGGCCATCTACTGAACTAAACTGCTTCTAAGGAGTCTGCAAAAGGTCCACAACAGGCTTACCCATTATAATTGTGTCTTAAATTCACTCCAGTGGCCTGCAAACAAATAACTACCTGTTGAGGTCTCCCTCAAAGTCAGGGGATGGTGCAAACACAGGCATATCCTAGCCCAGGATCAGTATCAGTGACAGATACACAGCTTTCAGTATTTTCCTGCATTTTGTTATCCGTGCAACATCAGGAAATGAAGGGTCAGAAGTAAAGGCAATTCCGTTTATTTTCCAGCAACAACCCATACAAAAGAAACATAAACAGTTAATTGCTTTCAGTAGAAAATCTGTACAGCTTTATCATTTACAACAGTTTTACACTGAAAATAAGCATATTAAAAAGAATCGAGCACTTTCCCCAGACATTGTTTTCTTGATCGTATTATAGATGACTTGTGACTATTCAGAGACTTCAAGTTCAGGCTGCTGCTGCTTCTTGACACGTTACTGCCCAGGCTTTATCATATTGATCCCCAGTTTCTTGAGAGTTTTTAATTTCCAGTTGTGCCTCAAATGTTTTTGAAAACAAGGACTGTTTTTTAAAAAGGTAAGGCAGTTAATCTTAGGCTAGGTAAGTACAGCAGATGAGTTTACTAGTACCTATCAGCAGCATGGTTCAGCTACCACTGGTAATGCTTCAAGTCAGATCTTTGTAGAAGAGCCAGATGGAAAAGCAAGATACAGATACTTTTGAGCATCTCCCTACTTTGCTCTTTATCTCCAGGTGGACAGCTGAACTTACACACAATGAAGTCTGGGGAGAGGGGACGAACAGTAAGAGCTTGCTGAACTATTTATAATGACTTGAGGATAGCACTGCCTTTGGCTAATTTTTCTATTAAAAGGTTTTATTTAAAAAAAAAAAAATCCAATATACATAAATTAAAAGTTAAAAGAAGTCACACCATTGTAGTTTTACATGTTTGGTCCAGAGAATATGTGACCAACCACAACTTATACAACAGTTTTCAACTTTGCTTAAACTTTCTTACTGTTAACAGTTTATGAATCAGGCTAACAGCTCACATTTAAAAGAAACTTTCTCTAAAATAGTTTGTACCAGACTATTTAACTCACTGTACTGAAATCTTTAAGTGGTTCACTCAAGCACACTTCCAAGTCAAATTCGCCTTCTGCTTGATAGTCAACATGTTTAACTTTGGTGGGAGTGCCAGAACAGGTATCCTGGAATACAGAAGCAGTTAATAATTAGCAGGTAATTATGGGTTTAGTTATGCAGTGACCTGTTTCACTTCTGTAATTCATTTAGACTGCCCTATAACAGAGGCTTAAAGACACTTTTAAGGCCAAAGGCTCAAAGCTAGACTGAAAGAGATTTAAATGACAGCTTCTGCCCATTCTACCACATTCTAATTTCTTGCAAATGTTTTAAGGATCTATGTATGCATACATTAAAACATTATACAGATTCAATATTCATCAGAGAAACAAATCCAGTAAGAAAAACATTACTAGATCTTTAGTGAAGGCTACTGCTCAGTAACTGCACTAAATGCATTCTGGATATAAAAAGACCCTACTTCAAGAAGTCAGAGAGTGCCAAGAAAATTACATCCCATTTTAACATTAGATACTACAGTCTGAAGTAGTATTTCCACTGTACATGACAGTTCATAACAGACATGCTTTGAAAAGATAAATATTCTTTTGCAGGCTATGAAAAATGAGGTATTTGTCATTTGACATGGGCAACAAACTTAAGTTCTAACTCTATAAACTCAGACTACAGAGAGACACTGGCTATAGCTGGGAAAGTGTCTGAATTCAAAGGTTGCTCAGCTTTATAAATCATTCCTGAACACAGCAGACTATGGAATTTCTTGTGTATTCAGGCTACTCTGGATATAACTTTAAGCAATGGAGCTATTATTAACAAGTATTTATACAAATGGCAGATGTGCTTACATCATTATCTTGACAGCTCGTCTGAGATTCGGAGTTGCTTCCAACAGATTCTGTCTCCATCTCACCAAGGTCCACAGGACTACTGTAAAATAAGAATACAGCTTAAAATAAATTCTGGTTTAAGTAGCAAGTTGTGCTTTGTAGGTGCAGTTCTGAAAACGGTGGTCAAACAAGAACAACTTGCCACAGACAAGGTTTTCATCACTTTGTTTTGTAACATAAAATTTAACATCTACTATACAGAGAATTAGACCCCAGCACCTGAGGCCAGACTACTATTGCAACACCAACACACAGAGTAGGCTTCAGGCTGAAAAACCAACTCCCCTCAAGCTGATTACAAGTCACAGAAAGCCAAAAGTAAGCCCTTAAATTTTAGATCCCCTTGCTCCCTATTGGTTTTAGAAATCAGCATCACTGTTAGGGGAAAGACAGTTTATTACCACAAAACTGTTTCCTCAAGAATTAGTTAAATATCTGTTTTATTTTGGATGTTCCCTGGTGAGCTTTGTTGCTTTCTATAGAGGAAAATAACTAGTTGTGTTATTCTCCATCTTCTAGAGCAGAATGACACTGGCTTGGACTGCAAACACTTGTGGCCATGCTTTTAATTTAATGGTACCTTCAGATGCTCTTACAAGTACTTCTTTCCTCCTCTCTGCTCAAGAAACAAGAATTTATACCACTGTTCTTGAATTAGCAAGTGAGAAGACTATGAGGCAGGTTCTGGTACACTGTGTTGGTCTAAGCTCAATACTTGTGAGACCAGACAATTCATGAGGACTCTCCCCCATTGCTTCTACCACAGGTTAATAATGTAGAGACTGCTCCCCACCAGCTCAGTGTAGTGCTTTCCTTTACAGAGCACTGCAAATGAGCTCTGATTTCACCCAGTGGACACTTGTTAAAGCAGCAAGGGATATATATGTATGGCCTTGGAAGGACATCGAGTACGCCTAGTCCCACCACTACGTCCAGAAAACCATCAGCTATTTTACCTTGGAAAGAACTGAATAGCACCAAGCATGGACAAGTAACTAAGGAAAACATTCAGCACTTGGTGACTTGTCTCCAGAAGGACTATGCTGCAGGGTTGGTGGTTTTTTTTTGTTTGTTTGTCTTGGGGGGGGAGGGTGGAAGCTTTTTTGTTTGTTTGACCATGAGATTTTAGATATTAACTTCTATAAGGGTATCTTGGCTACTGTTTACATACATTTCTTGCAGATCACATCCTTCTTCAGTAGGTGGATCCCAGGAATGCAATGCAACTTTCCACAGTTTGATCTGCTGGTCCCACGACCTGCGGCTGTACTTCTTAAATTTATTTGGAGTTCTGGGATGAACTCCTGGTATACGATGGGATCTGTTCAGATATTAGACATGAAAAATTCATTAGTGTTTTTCCACACAGGCATAACATATTGTTTTAAATGCTAAAACAGACTGCCTGCTACACAGACTGTTTACAACACAGCATATTCTAAGTTATTTATGGAAAGGGCTACTGCAGAATTCAAGCACTCAAGTAAAAAGTTGTCAGCTCCACATGAACTTTTTAGTTTCTGTCTTCAAATTAAATGAAAAAAAAAACAAAACAAGAAAACCCCCAAAGGATTAAGATTCATAAGTCTGAAAACCTCATTCCACACTTAAAAGAGCAACTGTAGTCCATTCTGTCTTTTAGTTTACCAATAAGAAAACTGACTGCAAAAAGCAGTTTAATTTCCTCTAGTCAACAAGCACAACCAAAAGAACTAAAATCCCCATCTTATTTGATTGTTAGTGTGACATTAGTTAAAAATGTCTTTGAAAGTTGAATTTGTAGATGCCTTCTATTTGAACATGTCTCAGGTATCAAGTCTAGTACATTAAGATGCTTAGCCAGAACAAGTATGACAAACTCAAATGGTTAGTTTTCTAGAAACTCAGCAGCTTACCTAGGAACTTCTTTAATGTATCTATCATATGCAATTGTGTTTTTTCCATAGTTTATCTGTTTCTGTCTTCTCATCAAAACCACTTCATCTGTCTCCAGTTCTACTGTCACAGTGGACTCCTTTGAGTCAGAACTACAAAAAAAAAACATGGTAGATTTGGGACTATTAGAAAACAAGCAACACTCAGACAAATCAACATGTAGATGATTATTAAGAAACACATTAAAACTCCAGATCTAGGGTTGGAATGTTACTGAACTCTCATGCTGGAGCAGACTTTTAAGATGAACAGTTTCAAACTGAGCACTTTAAGAAGCAACGTGGTACACATGAGAATTCAGACTCAGTGTCAGGAATTTCCTTAGCTAAGCTAGAAATTTAACCTACCTTCCAGAGGAGGACTTCCTTTCTCTTGCAAATTCATTGATCAGGAGTTTTCTTCTGTATCTGTAAGAGTTCAAATCAGTAGTAAGAATATACATACACAAAGAGAATATGTAAGGCAGCACTTTCACACCTCACAGCTGGTTTTACTTCTCAGCTAAGCAGTAGTCTGGAAGAAGTCAACCCAGACACTGTAAATGTCTTTCCCCTAGGGAATGATGTTTCAGTTTTTCCCTAAAAAACCCAAACATCTGAGGACTTCCTTCTTCCAAGTCTTCTCCCTAAAAATCTTTTTATAGCAATGACACGGAAAACTGTAATTAGTGAAAGGACATTCAAATTAATTTAACCTAAGAGATTCAGGAAAGGCTTCTTCCAAAATAGAAGTATTTAGTGATGCACATCAGCCCTCCAGAGAGCATGCTGTGCCATCCCTGCAGGACTGGAGCCAAAGCTGGCCTAAAAGCAGCAGTCAATAAGTGAAGGTTGGTCTGATTTTAGCACAATGGTGAAGTTCAAAAGAAAAGTCAATGCAGATTCTACAAGACAACTACTGT
>NW_008627485.1:385-2551 GCF_000691845.1 Merops nubicus | reverse complement strand
TTTCCCTACTTGATCTTAAACACCCATGGGTACCTTGCCATTTCTTTGTTCACACTGGTCCTCATTTCATCCTCCTCCACTGCAGTTCCCCAGTCTGAACACCGGGAAAGGGGGCCTGGGCCTTCTGGTGTCGTGAAACTAGAAAGAAAGAAAAAAAGCCTTTCCATTAAACTTTTGTTTTATTGTATTTCCCACCCCATGCCCAGCACCTCCCCCATTCACAGCTTGATAGCTATTTAATATATTAATTCATAGTACTCACAGTGGCTGTGAAAATCTTGTATTGGTCTATTAAAATGTAATGACTGTAAAATTAAGCATTAGTTAAGAGATCCATTTTGAGGTTGTCTGGTTTGGGGTTTGTGTTTTAGATGGATTTTTTTTTTTTATTTTTTCTTCAAAAGTTCATGTAGATCTCTATAGGAACTGTAGCACATAACCTAGCCTACACTTTCAATAACTTTAAACTGGTGTCTTTCAAAAAAGTGAATGTGAAATACCAGCTTTACTCATTTTCACTCCACTAAATGAGTTAACACTTATTCTCCCATGATTGCAGACCCATCAGCTATACAAAAGATACACAGATTAAATTGTACAGCTTATTAATTGAAATTACACACTAGCACCAGGAGCTTCTCCATGTGAAAACATACCTAGTAGAGAAGGCAAAGGCACAAAAAATGCACTGAATTTTGAGCTAATAAACCAAGATTTGCTGTGACTTTGCAAACTGGTATTTAAGAGATTGATTGTAGCCTATTAGCTTCGTTAGTAGGTTCAGACTGTTGCAGGGGAATATGTTTATATCCCTTCCTAGCCAACGGCAGTTGCCTACGTTCAGATTACTAAAATTTCCTGGTTCTGTCCTCCTGATGACCAGTTTTCCTAAAATACAAAGTCATAAAGGTCTCCTACAGACCAGAGCTTTTTCAAGAGATCTGGAAATGCTCTGGAGACTTACAGGATTCTGTGCAAAGGAGACTCTGTGGTAAAACCAGTTCCAACTCTCTCCTGGCTCCCAGCTCAGGAACTGGCTTGTATTACTTGAAATTTTTTGTTAAATTCAAACTTGAAAGTTCTTTTTAGATGCAATGCACTTACCAACTCAGAAAAATTAAAAATCCATAGCAAGTGGGACAGGTGCCTCTGCAAATATCTGTTCCAGCTCCAAGGACTTTTAGCATTTGCTTATGATGATTTCTAACTTGGCAGAATACACAGGGCACATTCAGCTAGTGCTCTGCCATAGTAGGGAGCAGCACAATCCCAGAACCCCTCTGTTAGTCCCACCACCTGACCTTGTTCAACACTGCTTCACCCCTTTCTATGCTTGTTTGATTCTGTACCTGTGGTGTGTATTCAGGGAAGAGTGTGGGAAGCTCTACAGCTTTTTCTCTTGGTTAATTTGACCTACTGAGCTTAGCTGTCTTTCTCAGCACTCTCATCCCCCACGTGCCATCTCACACTTGGTGAGAAGCTCAGGTGCTATGCTAGGACTGCAAATGGTGCTCCAACTCTGCCAGAAGGGCAAAAAAACAAGGCTATAAACCACCTCTCCACCCCAGAGCAACCACTTTTGTGATCTAGACTCCATCCATTCCTCTATGCCTCTTCAGTTCAATACTAGAAGACACACAAAAGCATTGTTTATTTGTTTAATTTGATGAAGCCATCTGTAACATTTCATCCTTGTTCAGATACACTTCTGAAATTAATTTCATTTACTGAGTATTGTAATGTGAGCCATTGACCAATGTCTTCTCTGTTTATTACCAGCAAAGAAAAATAGACAGCTACAGGGTGCAAGCCCATTTCAGATTAGAGATCTAGATTCAATCAATTGGGCTGCAGGCCACAGCTGCCACCCACTGACAAAACAGACCAAAGGGGCAGTAGTATGGATAGTTAAAATGGAGCCAGTGATATAAAAGTAGATAAATTCACTAAACTGAAGTTTACCTGTGCTGGGAAACGAGCAGCAGTATGAACAGAGTGAGTTACCTCATAAGCAGACCCCATCCCACACGTGCTGACACAGCTTTTCAAGATGGTCTGCACTGCTTTTAGAAATATGAAAAATTGGCTATTTATGGTCAATGAGTGATTTATAAATAGGCAGGGCTTGGAAGACTGGGTGCAATAGTCAGTTAACAGCTCCTGCTG
>NW_008627485.1:0-350 GCF_000691845.1 Merops nubicus | reverse complement strand
CCTGTCCAGCCGGCTGTCGGGGGGCCCGGCCGGGTCGGGCTCGTTCTGCTGTCGCCGTTTTCCATCCGCGCCACGTTTCCTTCCCTGGGACCAGCGAGGCGGAGGCTGCGGGCTGGCAGCAGAGAAGCCAAGATAACGAGAGCGCGTTAGCGGCCTTATTGATCGCTTTGAAGCATCTCCGCACACCAACATCATAGTTTATTTTAGTAACTTTCCTTAAACAAACCACGCTCAGCGCCACAAGTAACAGCGAGGCTCCCTCCCAGGCTCTCCCACGCAGGGAGACGGCGCCCCCGGCCCCACGGCCAGCCCCGCGCCGCAGACAATGGTGGGCCCAGGAGTCAGGGGCA
>NW_008627484.1:0-3386 GCF_000691845.1 Merops nubicus | reverse complement strand
TGACCGACTCTTACAGGGCTACAGGGTGTGCCTGACTCTTATGCCTCTGTTGGGTAGCAGCGATGAGCATGCCTGTGGGAGGTGTGCCCAGGCAGAGGTGCTCTTCAGCCTAGTGAGGGAGCTCAGGGAGGGTGTAAGGAGGTTGAGGACCATCAGGGAATGTGACAGAGAGAGAGATGCTTAGAGTCACACCCTGCCTCCTGTGGAAGAAATTCAGCAGGTAGCCAGAGCCCCTGTCACAGAGAACTCCCTGTCCTCTCTCCGCCCGACTACATGTGGTGATCTGGCAGATGGGGTAATGGCAAGAAGTTCCTGTCCAGTGCAAGAAGCGTCACTGGTGTGTCTGTCCTGCAACCGGCACTTTCTCAGTCAGCACTGCAAAACGTGTACAGTGCACTGCAAGGGAGACTAGATAATGATGAGGATGATGGTGCTTTTGTTCTATTGGGGGAGTTCAATTTCGCAGATATCTGCTGGAAATACAATACAGCAGAGAGAAAACAGTCCCAGAGGTTCCTGGAGTGCATGGAAGATAACTTCCTGACACAGATGGTGAGGGAGCCAATTAGGGAAGGTGCTCTTCTGGACTTGCTATTTGTGAACAGAGAAGGGCTTGTGGGGGAAGTAATTGTTGGAGGCCATCTAGGGCACAGTAATCCTGAAATGATAGAGTTTTCCATTCTTGGGAAAGTAAGGAGAGGGGTCAGTAAAAACAGCACCTTGGACTTCCAGAGGGCAGACCTTGGCCTGTTCAGGAGACTGATTGACAGAGTCCCTTGGGAGGCAGTCATGAAGGGCAAAGGAGGCCAGGTAGGCTGGACATATTTCTAGAAGGAAATCTTAAAGGTGCAGGAGCAGGCTGTGCCTATGGCCCAAAAGATGAGCCGGCAGTGGAGAAGACCGTCCTGGCTGAACAGAGAGCTTTTGCTGGAGCTCAGGAACAAAAGGAGAGTTTATGGGCTTTGGAAGAGGCAGCAGGCCACACATGAGGACTACACAGAAGTACTGAAGCTCTGCAGGAAGAAAATTAGAAGGGCCAAAGTCCAACTAGAACTCCACCAGCCCACTGCCATAAAAGACAAGAAAAAATGTTTCTATAAATGCATTAACAACAAAAGGAAGAGTATGGAGAATCTTCATCCTTTATTGGATGTAAAAAGCCCTGGGTACTTAATGCTTTCTTTGCCTCAGTCTTTAGTGTTAGGACTGTTTATTCCCTGGGTACTCAGCTCCCTGAGGGTCTGCCCTCCGGAAATCCAGGGTGGTAGTTCTGCTGAAGCCACTCCTTACTTCTCCATTAATTGAAAACTGCTTTCAATTCCCAATTGACCGCTCTGCCCAAACAGCCTCCCACTGTGACATCCCCCACAAGTCCTTCTCTGTTCACAAGCACCAGTCCCTGATAGTCTCCATTCCTGGAGATACTCCAAACCGAACAGGCTTGTGGGCAGCCTACTGTGCCTAACTCTAGTAGGCAGCGTAGCCCCACAGAGCTGCTCTTATGGTCAGCCATGCAGGGATGAGGGAGAGAATTGGAAAGATAATGGTGACAAAACTTGGGTGCTGAGAGAGTTTAAGTAGTAAAGCAAAAGCAGCACACACAAAGCAAGCAACCTAAGGAATTCAATCTTAATTTCTCATTGTCAGACAGAGGTTTAGCCATTTGCAGAAAGCAGACCTTCATCACATGTAACAGTTACTTGGACAAGACAAATACACCAACTGCACCCACAGGCTGAGTCCCACAGGCTTTCAAAGCTGCTCCCAGAGAGTTGTGTAGTTACAGCAGACAGTTTCCAAATATTTGATTCTGACAGGGATATTTTAACTGGTTCAGTCCCCTTCTTCTTTACCCATTCTGCTTCAGCCTTCCAATATCTTAGGTGAGTCCTCACTCTTCTCACACTCTGAAACTGCTTCAGCATTGGAAAGAAGTTCTGCTGTTTCCATCAATTACCTTTATGGCAGGTCCCCAGTCATGGCCCAGCTGTTGAGGTTTGTGAGTAGCCCTGCTCAGCTTTAGGCATGGCTCAGGTCCACTCAGTCCTGCCATCCAGTTTTGCTGCCTTAGTGGTGAGCAGAGGAAAGGGGGAAAGGACAGAGACTGATTTGGAAGTTCAGTGGGAGAAAGGAGAAGTCTGTGCTTCTCTCCCACGTCTGAGAGCGTAACAGGAGCAAGAGCTTGTGAGCATGTGTGTTTGCAGCTGCTGGATCTGAGAGCTCACAATCAGAAGCCTGGGGAAGCGGTGGAGTACATGAAGTGATTGCTTGAGCTGTTCCAGCCTGTTCATCCTTGTCTCCCGGTTGCAGGTGCCCTTTCTGAAGTGCAAATGGAGGTCTCTGGCCCCACAGGAGGAAAGGTCTCAGAGTCTCTCACTCTCACCTGCCACATCTCTGGTGTACCCATCAGCGACAGCAGCTACGCTTGGGACTGGGTCCGTCAGACTCCTGGCAGTGGCCTGCAGCATATAGCGTTGCAGTATCCTTTCACGGGACTCCAGCACATTGCTTCGTCCTTCCAGATGCAAGTCACCAGCTCTGCAGACCCTTCAAGGAACCAACTGTTGCTGGAAGTGCTCTCCCCATCAGCTGCAGACATGGCCACCTATTTCTGCAGCAGCAGAGAGCTGGAAAAGGGCACAGTGCTTGAAACGCAGGCAGGGCCAGGGCAGAAAAGGAAGGACAAGTTTTACATCCAGTCAGGTCTGTTGTGGTTGGCTGCAAGGCAAAGCTCTTCCTAGACTTCTCAGGACTACTTTGAGTTGGCTTTCCTGGAAAGGGACATAGAGGGACTGCTGCAGCAGCAACCTCTTTCTCAGGCACGCACAAAAACTGCTTTCCTGGTTTGAGTTCCAGCAGATCGAATTGTGTTCAGTGATTTTTCTTTTCAGCCACCTCTCTTCTAACTAAGTGTGTTTTCTGAAGTTAACAGCATATTTTCAGCTTGATGTAACATATATACAGCTTGATGTTTAGGTTTACTACCAAGGTTTGGGATGTGCAGACCAAGGTCACTGGTAACTCTTGTACACCACGTTGGGGGATCAGAAAGTAAAAGGCTGCATCTGTGGGGAGAAGCGATCAGGACAGGCGACCTTAAACTCACCAACAAGGGATTCCATCCTATATATGTCATATTCATTATAAAGCTGAGGGATCATGAAGATCAAGACTTTTCTTCCGTGGCTGGCATCCAAGAAGGACTCCATCCGATCTGCCTTTGATCCCCATCTGTGTGTTCCTGAATCCAGTTCAGAATCCAGCTCCTGAATCCAATTCCCTTCTGCTGCATCAGTTGTGATGGTGATGTAATTGCCATTGGGAGGTGGTGGTGGTGGTGGTGAGTGTGGTGTTGAGTTTGATACTGGCTTTGTATATATTTATAT
>NW_008627483.1:31796-57149 GCF_000691845.1 Merops nubicus | reverse complement strand
ATATATATGTGTATAAACACACATGCACACAACCTGTGAGAGGACAGGGCAGCATCAGCATGCGAGTTTGTATAAACTCTGAACAACAAGAGGTTGTTTCTCACAATGCCTGCTAGAAGCCTTGCCTCCAGAGAACCTAGAACTCCCCAGAAGTCCCACAGTCACACTTTCCCAGACAAACTACTAGTTGACTGGAATCCAAGAACCCTCAGCTGCCTAGTCCAGAAGCTGTTGCTTGCTTTGCATTTTCCCCTCTGCAATGAAGCTGACAATGGTGGTGGGGCATGCAGGATAACAGCCTAGCTTGCCACGACACAGGAAAAAAGGCTCATTAGTGTGCTTCAGGAGAGGGGTTAAGATGTTTGCAAAGAGGAGATTCTTGTGCTCTCTCTGGTGGTGGAGATCTGCTGAGCTGGCCTGCCAAATGGCTGAAGGAAGAGTCTTGTAAGGAAAAGCTGGTCCTGTTTCAGCTGAACCAACAAAAGCGAACAGCTCTTGCATAAGTCCTGAAGGCGACAGTGTCTGAGTGAAGACCTTTGCAGAATTAATGGCAAAATTAATATTAAAGTTTAGACCCCTAATTATGGCAATGAGACTAACAGAACACAGGCTAAACATGTATGACTGTGTTACTCAACTCTGCACCCAAATCATGCTAAATGTCACCTAGAAGGCAGGGGCAGATGGGATCAGGATGGAAAAAAACCATGAGGTGAATACCTCTCTGCATGTGCTGTATGGGGGGAAGACTGAACATGTAGCAGAGATGGTCAATGGGCTGTACACCTCTTCCTGCACTCGAGAGGGACACCTTGGTAAGAACTGCACCTTCAGTATACAGTACACCATTACTAATACACACTAGTGCTATTTCAAAGGCTTGTGCCTCTGACTCCATCAGATGTTACACTGCAAATCCTAACTCGAGCTCAATTATCCTTTTTGCAGTTACTGCAGTTAATGACATTTCCAACCCTACTGTATCTGTTACTTTAATAAATCAAACCTGTTTTAAGCTTTTACACTGTCACGTCATACCCTTACCACCATGGTGGGAAATGAGGAAAAGAAATATTTTCCCTGCTTCGAAGCAACATCTCCTGTAGCACTCCCCAACTACAGAACAATCCCCCATCCCTCCCTGAGCTACAATCTTTACAGTGCAGAAAAATAAAAATGGGAGTCTGTATTTTCTTTGTATTGGTGAGAACTGGCCAGAAAGAATTAATAAAATTGTCTTCTCTTGTGTGTGGAAAAGTAGTAAGAGGAGCTAAAGAATTCATCCACAACTTTTGTCATTTAAAGATAAATTTTGTTAAAGGCAACTATCAAGTGATTAGATGAAATAATTCCTCCACCTTGAAAATTATACCTTTATCTTCAGTACTTTGTTTTCTTTCTCAGTCTGATCTCTGACTTCAGGAAGTGCGTTTGTCTCCAGGCCATCTTCTTCCCTCACCACGTTTTAATCTCAACTGTTGCATCTCTTGATTTTTCATTGTGTGCAGTATGTAATTTGTTTCTTTTTCAGACACAAGTGACTGCTATCTCAGAGACCTAAGCACAACCTGTCTCTTTCTCTTCTCCCTGCTTTCTTTTCCTCCCTAGTCAACAGAAGACATGGATGCTGATGACTGCTGTCCCTGCTGTTCTTCAGCAAGCAAGCTGAAGGCTACAACAGTATACCAAGATCATCCTCAAACAGGGCACCAGTGCTCTGCCTCCACTATCATCAGTCCACTTTATTAAGCTGGCTCATAATTACAAGTCATAAACTGAAGAAACCGAGATACCACTTAGCAATGATTTATCTGCAGCACAAAACAGGATTCACCAGCTTGGGAATTACAAGTACAGAAGATTAGGTAGCTAGAAAGCTCATCAATGATTGCAGATTGTGTCCAAATTCACATGCTTTCACAGAAAACTAAGTTCCAACCTGCTGTTGCCAATGCATACTAATGGTGTGCTAATGCTTCCAAAAATGCACCACAGCCTGTAATACCCTGTATCTTGACTCACAGTTTTGAAGCCACAAGGCTTGACACAACTGTGTTCCACAACATTCTGAAATCACCACAAAATGCTTGGAAAAAACTAAACCCAGCAGGTGAGCAAATGAAACAGATGGCTTAAAGTGTCTTTTAATTTGGTCACTGTTAGCAACATAACCTTGTACTTCTAATAGCAAGTTTCACACTCTTACACTTGAATTAATTCAACAGGAACAACAACTCTGAAACTAATACTATCCCAAAGATTAGATATAAAAAGCAATCTGAACTCCACATAGACTTGAGATACAAAAACCCAAGGGCATTTTGGAGAGAGTGATAGCACTCAAATCAGAGTCACAAGGATCTTTGCTTCTACCAACTAGATTACAGCCACACAATTTCTAAGCAGAAGTTTAAAACTTGAATTAAAAGCTTGGTACTTAGGATACACACCAGCAAATCAAAACAGTATCTGACGCAGGTCTTACTGTCAGCTCTTGAGTTAGGTTTCCTTTTGATATAAGTCTGAATCTAGTTCAAGCACGTTTAATCACTAAACCCCAATCTTGCATCTGTTTCAGGATTAGGACTGAAGTATCATCTGCACATCATTTTACATGAAGCACTCTTCTCACACTGCATGCCTGCCACATGCAAATGAGATTATCAATATGAAACAACACAATTCTGTTAGAGAGGCAAGACTCAATGGACCCATCCTAGAAAGCTCCACTGCTCACAACCATTCCAGGAGGAGTTGGGTAATTGGTAGCAGCACAGCAGAGGTTAAGACAGCAGATGGGATGCATCTGATTCTGCAGCAGATGAATATCCTTCTCCAGATATTTTAGCAAAGGACACTGCACTGCATATAAATTCTGTGACAAACAGCTCAAAAAAAAGTCATATGCATTAAATAAACATCTCATGATTCATCATCTCAGGTCAACAAGCACACACTAACTACACTGTAATGTCTTCCAAAGCCCTGTAAGCATTTCCTGGTCATCAGTAATAAACATAGCACATTTCAGAAAATAGCAACCACAACTTCATCAGTAACAGCAACATCAAGTGGAAGTCACATTTATACCTCTGTAATACAATCTAAATACAGTGCGGGAGTGAAAAAAAGACAAAACAAAAAGCAGAGGAATAAGCAAACTACTTCACTGCAAGAAAAAATATTTCTACGAAAGCTACAAAACACACAGCTTACTTCAAAGCTGCCTTACACCTCTAGGTGCCCCAGCTTCCAAGGACAGAAAATAGGTCATTGACTCAGCTGGTTTCAAGGAAGACAAAGCCCCACCCGTTCAAGATCTCCTCTCCCCTTAAGGTTTATTTGAAAACACTCAGAGCCAGCTGAGGGATTGACTGAAGATGTATGTGTGCCATCGTCAATATTTACACAAATGGCAATGAAATCATCTGCTCTCTTTTGGCAAGAGCCAGCTTAACTCTTGGTTTTGGAGGGCTGAGGGCCAAATCTGGTTTTCACACTTGAGTCAAGCCCAGGTGCAACATTTGCTGTGCTTTGTCATCTGACTGCAGCCACACTGAGTCACAGCTGTCAAAGAGAGGTGTCCTTGGACTTCAAATGGGAACAGAGGGCAAATTTCACAAACCTCAGGAAAACTTACAAAAACCTTATTATACTTCTCACATCTCAAGATATGGATCAAAATACAACACCCTCTTCCACCATATTTTTGGGAATATTGCGTGCAAGTAAGGCCAGCTCTCCACTTCCATGCCTGCACTGAGGGATGCAGGAAATAATAACAACTAAAAAAATCTTACAGTTGAAATATTTCTTTACATCTTAATTGGCTGAAGTTTTAAAAGTCCATTGAGTATATAGTTTAAAGCCATGGAGCTACATGACTACTGAGAAGAAATCTCACCGTAATTAAGTTCAATTCCTAAACCAGAAATATGTTAAGTTGAAAATGCCTCACCTTAACTGTTTTTTAAAAAATTAGAATCTCAAATTTTTACTCACAGAGCAGCTACATTATTCATTCAATGTTATCTAAGAAATTTCAAGTGACTCTCCTGGTAACAAACTCTGTAAGGCAGAATAGAACATAGTTCTACACACATAGCCTTTAAACAGTTAAGGTCGCTAAAAAGAAATGAGTGGGAGGGAACACATCTCTTTCCAAAATTTCCTCTTGGTTATGCTTACTTCCATATTTCCCCAAGCACAAAAGAATTACTTTGCTTCTTCTATTCTCTATTTATAGGACTCAGCTGGATCACTTAACTGTTTCCCCTCTCTAGATAATGGTGAGCTTAGCTAATTTTATTTATTAGAGCAAAACCTGAGGTAATCCTAATACAGAGCAATAGCTTATGGAGTGAAATACTCCAACTGCATTACTTAATTCCCACAGTCCTGGTTTTAGTGCTGGGGCAGTACTACAGCCAGCTCCAGGCTAAACCTACACCACCTTGGCCAACGGGCCACGCTGTCTCAAAATGGAAATGGAACTTCAACAGCACTTCAGGAGGTGAATATACTTCAGTATCTCTACTCAGCTGATTATTTTAGGGAAGCTATTACAAACGTCATAGTTTTTAAATCACAAATCCTCTAAGTTTGGCTAAAACTCATCTAAGAGGTCCAAAGTGCCCTGGGAGGGGCAAGAAACAGAGATGAGTAACAACTATAAACACACTTCTCCCTAGGGAGCAGTCTTTCAAAATCATGTATGGCATTCATAGAATGGCCTAGAGAAGAACTCTTCAGAAAAAAAAAAAAACAAACAGGATTTTGCCTAAAAACTGACAGCAATTAAAACAACAGTCTCCAATACCTATGGATGTTAGGTCAAATTCAATGTAGAAAGGAGAAAAGTTTTAATTTTCCTGTTCATACTTTTTCTTTGTTGCAACAATTTTTAAGCAACAACTTTTACTTTCCACTTACTGATTTCTATCCATATTTTCAGCCACTGCCTACATTTTGTACCTTCTGAGATGCAGCCTTTCATTACTGGCCATGCAGTTACAGGTTTTCATCTCTAGTCTTAATGACTGTATCTTCCTCCTCACTGCACCCTCAGCAATCCCACCTTGTCCATTTGCCCAGAATGATGTCAGGACAGTTTTCTGGAGCCAGCAGTCTTGCCAAAAGCAGAAAGTGTGAAGCAGCTCTCCCCTTTCTCTAGCACATTGTCTACTTAGTTTAATTCAGGAAGTCTTTCCACAATCATCTCTGCCCTTCTTATTTCTTACACATTCCTCCAAGTGAATTGTACTGCTTCACAGTTCATCTGAAAAAGTTGCCTCAGACACAAGCATAGAAGAGAAACTCCACCAGGTTATTGGCTATATCTTCTCATTATTCTCCTTTGAATTTTGCTTTAACCTGCCTGTGCACAATGCCTACCAAAACACAATGGATCGAGAGGTGGCATGTTGTGACCCTACTGCTTTTCACGCTAATCAGTCTTCCTTTGAATTTTACTTTAACCTGCCTGTGCACAATGCCTACCAAAACACAATGGATCGAGAGGTGGTTGTGACCCTACTGCTTTTCACGCTCATCAGTCTTGTTCTACTCACCTCCCTGTGGCCCACACACCTTGGGCAGGGTGTACCTTCTTTTGTGGAGATCTTACTGTCTTTTAGAGAGGCCAAGACAAACAGTAATCTGTTTAAAAAGCTCCTGGACAGCACCCAGAAGACTGGTGACTTATACCTTATGGGAGTACACTGGTCCCTCCACAAGGAATTTTAACATCATTCCTCCTATCATGGTGGATCTTCACCATATGTCTCTGAACTGAATGACATGCCTGGGATGCCAAGCACTGGTTCTGAAGAACATACAGTGCAAGTTAAACAAAGCATTTCAGCTGCTCAGTAATGTTGTGTGAAGAGCTGAGGTGCTCATGTACTCTGAACTATAATTGTACTTTATTTTTTTTCCATTTCTGTGCATTCTTCCTCTCTGCAGAAACAGAGGACAAGCCATTAGCAGCAGTGAATGAGTTAATAGGTTAAGGATTTAGAACTTTGCAACAGATCCCCACAAGAGCCTGGCTGGTTTTCTTTTAAATGAGAAGGGGTTGCTAGGATTTCTAATCTTTACTGATATGCAGCTATTGAAGTATACAATACCAGGTAATGTTAAGAGGCCAGAATGGTTTATTAAGCACAATTACCTAGCAATTAATCCAAATCCCAGAAAGAACTAAGGGGGAAGTGCCCACAAAGTTTCTGCTAAGTGTAAGATAGTGAGCAAATAAAGACCTCAAATTATCCCAACTATAAAGCAGTAATGATATCCAAAACACATGTAATTGTTTTCTAAAATGTAAATAAGTACAATATGTCAGAAAAGACAATTGAAATTGATTTTTTTTTAAGTGAGCAAATTGAAAAGCCACATTAAACATCAGCAATTTGCCCATGTGCTTCTAAGTATCTTTGTCAAACAGAAGGTATCCGTTCCTCTCAAGAAAGTATAAGGCATTAGCAATCCTGGGGAACAGTTCAACATTCTGTGGTTTGGACATCTTTAGCACAGTTGTAGATCAAGTTTTCTTGAGTACAGAGTACAACAGTTTTACATTATATGCATATAATGGAGTTCAGCTTAAAAAAAACCAAAATAGTCCTAGAACCATGCAAGTCCTTAGGATATCTACATTACTGAAGAGGTGACAATAAAGGCGTGTAGTTTCAATAGCAACTAATTAAAGATTATTCATGTAGCACATTTCTATGTGTTTCATATGTTCAAGGGACTTTAATTTCCACAAAGCCCTGAGGCCTCGAGCTCTGCAACTTCAAACACTTCAAATGGAGTGGCCAAAACCAGATGTACTCCAGTAACTCAAAGTTTTGATCTTCTGTGCTAGGATCCCCATCTTCTGGGGGTTTGAGTGTTGCCTTTTTTCTCTTAATGTTTTCACTGCATATTTTCATTCCAAGGACAAAAATATCTCTGTGTTAATTATTTTACATGACTGCACTTCTACATTTGCCAAGGAACTCTTGGCAATTTAGTTACCTAAAGAGCCTTCCCTCTTCCTCTTGCTTTCTTCTCTACTAGTTGTGTTATAGAAAGAGCTTCTGGTGTCACCCTTCCTCTTTACAAAATGATTGCATTGTAACAAAGCCCAATACACAACGAACAAGTTTCTAGAACCAACACTGACTTAAGTCTTCTTGATCTACTCCCTTCTTTTCCTCTACCCTTCTTCTACTGTGTAAACAATGCAGCCACTGGCACAGACAGAGCTGAGTAACCTCCACAACAGCAGAACAAGGCAATATAACAACTAAAAACACATCCTGCAGCTTGGTAGATGTACAGACAACACACACAGCTGTTATGATTAACTTTATACTGAAGTCTGTTGTATACTGTACAGGGAATGTATTTGGATGGTTACAATAACTGAATGGTTGTTTGCTAGAAATCAAGTATGGCAAATTTGGCACTGTGACAATTTGCAATAGCAGTTGTTTGCATTTCATGATGCTGCTTCTCAATGCATTTGTATCCATTGAAAACCAGGAGAACTGGATTGCTCAAACCATTATTATTGTAGAGAGGAATCTTCTTGTGTAAGTGGTAAGCTGTGCACAGAAAGGTACCTTATGCTGAAGTCCCTTGAAAGCCATAATCATCCAGAAACAGCCACATTCCCCCAGGATGCAGCTGCATGTCTTGAAGGGGAGGCACTGGAAGAGGCAGGGTTGCAAGGCAGCATCCTTCCACTGGGAATGGGAAGACCCCAGATTGCCCAAGACTCAAGAAGACACTTCCAGCTCTGCATTTTTTGCAACATTGTTCTACAAGACAATACTGTCCATTCAATTCCTACTCAGACTCTGGCCTAGCTCAAACTAAGGCCTGATGTATACTGAGAACAGCACCATCAGGTCAGAGCAAGAGCACCACAAAGGCAGGACAGGGTGGCCAGAAGGAGCTGAAGGTCATTATGGAACCCTTCTCATCTGCAGCTTGCTGTCTCCTGCAGCCATGACCCATGCATACTCGCTGTTTGGTAGTTTCTTCAGAATCTGCTAACTCAAGGAACAGTATAGACCAAACTTCCACACTGGAAGGTATAAATATGTCAGAGTACTGAAAAAGCTTTTGAAGTGGGTCTGACAGCATCTGGACAGCTGAGGCTTCTGTGCTGCCTGGGGTGATAGATGGAATGGTGATACACTCACACCGAGACAGGGGACAAAGGAAGATGACTCTCACCCTTGGCTAGGTAACTTTCTACTCTTAAATCCATGAGTTACAAGTTGTGGGCTATGAATTAGAGAAGTTATGAGTTAGAAAACTCATGATCCAAGTGATGAATGAGTGATTCACATGTTAGACTGGTCTGTCCAAAGGGAACCAAGCCCTTGCTTTTATTTGTTTTCCTTTCTAATAAGCTCATAAAATAAAGCTTAATTTACTGAGTATGTTGTCCTATAAATTTGATGGACCAAATGGACCATGCTGTTATTGATAGAAGGAGAACAAGCTCTTCACAGTGTTCCCTTGACGGAGTTCTGACCAGGTTCCTCTTTTTTGCTTTTAGAAGCAATATAGCTCAGCAACATTTTGAAAAGGAAGGATTAAACCTGCTCTTAGTGGAAGAAATCCAATCCCCTGACCTAAAGATTACAGTAAGGTCACTTCAAATGGGTTTTCACCATAACCCAAATTTGAGTGCAATTCCCTCCTCGACACACTGACCAGGCTAAACTCTGACCTGGAACAGCTACTATCACTGCCTGATAATTGACCTTTGTGTATGCAGCCAGCACAGTCATTGGCAGATAGCAGTAATTTGGATTTCTCTGTACAATAAAATAATGTTGCACATGGATTGAAAGGAGAAAAACACAGTCCAAGCTTTCAGCTCTTATTTTCATTCCAAGCCAATCCCTGCCTGGAGAGGAAGCAGTCTGCTTTCACTGCATTATCTGCAACCCCTGTAGGTGGTCAAGCCTGTTGTCCTCTCAGGGGAATAAAGAAAAATTCTGTGCATGGAAACTTAGTAGCTTCTAACCCTCTACGTGGGAGTAGTCTGCAGAAGAGAAAGTCTTTAATTAAAAACAACTTTGGAGCTGAAGTCAGCTTGTTCAACTACTTGCAGTCCTTCCACTTGAAGCTCATAAGGATCCTACATATAGGAAGCTTAAATATTTAGGCTGAATTAACCAAAGTTGAGAGCTTTCAATGTTACCAATATACTTTTTTGTTTTAGTGGTGGTTTAATACTAGGTGTACCCACAGTTAAATATCTCCAAGCTATTTCTGAAATCTTTGCTTTCACAAAGTTAAGGCACATTCAAGTACAGCATAAATTTATACTCATACAATCTCATGCCTTTTACAAGAGAAATGAAAAAAAAAAGGTAGATAACAGGATTACTTGATCTGAATTCCACTGCTAGGGCTGGGACTGTTTCCATGTGCAAACACTATGTGGTATATCCTGCACTTTGCTGACATGAAGCAATCTAATACTAGGTCTCTGAATCCTAAACAAACGATATTGTAATCCACCGTCAGCTGCACAGTAACTGCTGTGCTCTGTCAAATACTTTTAAGGCTAAACATACTAAGAAAAGCTAAAGGGGGAAAAAAAAACATACCAGCTACTAGACCTGAGTTTTACTGGTCTCTTCCATCACCCCTCAAATATTATGCTTGCAAAAGCAAAAGGAAGCACGAGTTCTTACCTTTGCATCAGAACAAATGCATGAGCACTCTGGAGAATATTATTTAGAATAAGGGTCAGCCCAGATACCTGAGCAGCATGGTTTCAGGCTTGAAACCAAACTCCAGCTGATCATAATTCAACTTCCAGAATGGACGAGAACATAGTATTTATGCAGCAATGAATGACATGGACTGGAACCAACTTTGTAGTGTTCCATTCTCTGGTAAAGCCAGACCAGGAACAAGACTTGCTTCCTTACAGGCATGTTAGACATTGCTGTGCTCTTTCTGGGCTTCAGGAACAGACTTCATACAACCTGCAGTGCCAGAGCTCCTCAATCAGTGCAGCAAGAAGACAGAGATAAATATCTGGAACCAGCCACCATGTGTCAGTGTGCCCAAGCAGCCCAGAGGCAGATGCACCTGCAAACATCTCTTCTGCATTCAGGCTCTTCAGTCGGGCTGGTTGAGGATGGGGAACATGCACAGCCCAAAGCTGCAATGGGCAAATGCCTGTGTGTAACTGGGCATCACAACCTGTCAGCTATTTTCATGTTTACTCAGGAGTCATGCATGGGATTTGGAGTGTAAAGTTTGGGGTTCAAGCAGGGACTTGAACGCCAGGAATCTCCCAGGGATTTGGAGACCAGGAGAGAGAGAAGCAAGTTGTCTCAATATACCTGACTAAGGAGATTCAGTTTAGGAAGTCTTGTAGTTGGGTTGTGGTAAAAATGACAATTCAAAAGCCCTCTGGCAAAGGAGAAGCTTGAACCTTATTTAGAAATGTGCTCACCACTGATCTGTTAAACAAAAATATAATGCAATGAATTCTGTACGTCTAACACATTGATTCCCTTCCTTCCTAAGGATGCAAACTGATGGGAAAGCCTGGGGATGAAACAAAAAGCTGGAGAAAAAAAAAAGTGGCAAAGTCAGTGGTAAAGAGTGTCTTAATTTTTAGTTTTTCTATTATGAAAAGGGCTTTGCTGGTGAACTGAAAAAGACCACTCTGAAAATAGTAATTCCTCATGCAGCACAAAGAGACACAGAACCACAGAATATTTAGTTTTAGAAGCAATCTGGAATCTTAACCTTTTGGTTCTGTTTCAAAGCACGAGGACCTTCAGTCTTTTTTTTTTTTTTTTTGTGAAGAAACAAAGCTCTGCTATATGGAATTCAAAGGGATTCTTTGTTCAAAACATAATAATCCTGCTACAGGTGACAGGTGTCAGGCTTGGCCAGTTCTCTGACAAGTCATGTGGTTCTACAGCTTCCTGGAGAAGCTTTAAGACTTCAATTAGAAGTCTACTCAAACCTAGGAAAGGTTATACACAAGAAATCTGAAATTACTTTTAGAAGTGCAAAGCTAGACTTAAAGAGTAAAGACAGGCATCAATGTTTCTTTTCCTATCTAGTGATAAGTGATCAGAATATTAACTCGAAGGTATTTGTAAGTAAGAATTTCTGCAGATTGGACAAGTGAGAGAGACTATAAATTTCACTTAATTTATCTGCTATTTTTTCTTCCTCACTCCAAGATATGAATTACTAAAGCGTGTTTCCTTACCAACTAAAATTCAAAAGGTAAACTGATTTATTTAAATCCTATAAATTCTCATTTTAAAACACCATGAAGCTATTCTTTGTAGGAAGCAGTCTACAGAATTGCCAAACCTTCATGGAAAAAGAAACAATTATATCAGAATGACATGCCTCCAAAAGCAGAATTTCTTTCCTGACAGAGAGAAATTACTATCATGCATTGCAATTAGTTTAAAAATCAGTATTATCTTTGCAGTTGCAGGCTGGAAAAATTCATTTTTAGTTACAGCTATGCAAACATCAAGTAGAAAACTTGGAGCTGTTAGAATTTGAGTAATATATACATAGATTTTTCCTCTCAAATATTTACTAATTGTGCATTATTAAAACCCATCAGATGAGGTCTTCTGCACCTTGCTAGTATAAATAGTAGAATATTGCAGAATTTTCCAGTGGTTAATAAATTAATAAACCCCAAACTATGACCTCAAAAATGTCAACCAGGCTAGCTTAAAATTTAAGAGCCCACAGGAAATGCATGATCCCATTCTTTTCACTTCTCAACAGAAAAAGCTTACCCAGCAAGTGCAGCAGTGAGTGGATGGAAACCTTGCCAAAACTCAATGAATTAATCAGAAGTATGAAATGGCTTGCCTGCCACACCAAGGGCTTGGACGCAGTGACCCGTGGCCCAAATAGTAAAGAATGAACCAAACATTTTTGAAGCAGAGGAGCTGGGCTGCCCTGGCTCTTTATGTGAGTGGCATTTCTGCATGCCACCCTCCCCACCGTTTATTATCGATACTTCTCTCCTTGTTTCCAGACATACTGTCTCCACTTACATTCCATTTCTAGTCTGCCCTCAGGTGGCAAGAAAACTTAGAATCCCAATTCTGAAAGCACATTTAAAAAAATAATTCTGCCTGTGTAAGACAGATGTATTTCCTCAGAAACAGTCGCAGGATTCAACTTCAAACACATTTCAGAAACTTGAAGTACAGGTGCTACAAAATTAAACAATTTCTATCTGGATATAAGATTTAAGTTTTATGTAAGGACAAGTTTACATTGGACAATAAGAAGGGGAAGGAACATCACTCTTAAACAAGAAAGCAAGAAGCTACTCAAAAATTTGAAAAAGTGAGGAAAAGGAAAAAAACAGATGCACACATCACGGTATCTTCAACTTCAGCTCTGCTATCACACCAGCCTGAACAAGTACAAGGTCATTAAAGAGCTGCAACACAGATTGCAAGGGAACAAGAGGTACATTGTGCAGTGCTCAGCTCCAGAGGGGGGAATGGAGAGACAAAAGAGATGAAGAGCATTTCTTGTAATCTCTAGAATGCAGCAAAATTTGAGCATCTAAATGATAACATTGTCAAAGCAAGCTTGGGGTTTTGTCTGTACTGACTCAAAGACAGTAAGAAAAGGTGCACACACAGTAAACTGAAACATGCAGGTAAAGCAATGGAAGTGTGAGAGGCAGTCTTTGCTTAAAGATTATTCCCCACCTCAACCAGAACTTCTTGGTCTGTCAGAGGGAAGGAAAACAACAGCAACACCATCCAACCAAAAAAACCCAAACCAAACCCAAAACCAATGAACAAAAACACCCTACACCAAACAAACAAAACCCAATCTCTTTCTGAACCACAGATCCTTCTAGCAAGTGCCTGGGAACTTGTCCCACCTCCTTCGTTCCTTTCAGCAGACACTAGCAGCAAAGACTGGGGCAGCAGGTGGAGCAGAATCACAGCAAGATCCATGAATGACATATTTTACCATTCATAACCTGAGGCATTCAAATGAAAAAGAAATTCCACCCTACTCAGATGGCAGAAACGTTCTGGAAGGAAGTGCACTCGTGTTTTTGAGTCTGGCCAGTAGCAGAAGTATCTCTTCCTGCCTCAGGAGAGTCAAAAGCATCTTCACACACAACACAGGTCACAAAACACTCCAGCAGCTACTTGCAGCTAGAGGATACAAATGAAGTCTCAATGCTCAAACACCAACAAAGTCTGGGCTTGTGGCTTATTGAGCCTCCCAGTGGACGAAGCATATTCTCCCTGTGTTTGGAAACTAGGTACAGTTTATAACCAGTTAGAAAACTTTTGCAGGCTGTGCAAATGGAAGGCTAAAGGCTGCTCAGGAAAGCAGTACGATACATGAGGCTCCTGATGCAGTAAGGAATTATTACCCCCCAAAATAAAGGAGCCTGCTACTGGTGAAAGCCTCCAACGCAGCTCTCAAAACAAAGGGTTTGTCAACTGTATTTAAGAATTTATGCAAGTTAATTAAATTTAGAGACCTAAACTTTGAACTTTAAAGAAAAAAAAAACCACATTTACAATTCAGAGATCAATTTGTTTGCTTTTCATATTTAAAATTTAGATTGTGGAAGAAGAAAAAAAAGAAAAAAAAAGTTTCTTAAAGTAAGTCACTCCTCCATTGAAATCAGCTGGAGACATGACTAAAATTCTAATTTATCAGTTGAAAAGTTTCATGAAGTAAGGGGTCCTGCACCACCTACTATTCACAAAGAACCTTGTCCTGAACTACTGCTTTTCCAAGCTGTAAAGACAATTTCAGAGGATGTACAACACCTCAAGACAGTAAGAAGAGGCATACTGGGCCAAGACTAAATAACCACCCAGCCTTGTAAATCTGTCTCCAGCAGGGATTCATCATGCTAAGCAGGTCACTGATAGTGACCTTGCACAGTACATCTTTGAAGCCCCCAACAGGAAAATCAATCACTCTTGAGGGCAACTAAGATGTTTCACCATCTGGTGATACAAACCACATTTATTCCTACTAGCACCAGCTCACCTTTGCTACTGAACTTCTCAAAGGCAATTGTGTCTGTGACATTCAGAAGGAAACAGTCTGCACAACTCTGCAGTCTCAAAAAAGAAAGCACGTGATTTGCGTGTGCTTCCTACATGACTTGCATGAAGAAACTGCAGAAGTGAGCAGGGTAGTGTCCCTTTGCAGTAACATGAAGGAACACCTGAAACCTTCACCAACATTGTTGTAGAAAAGATTGAGAATGTGCCTCAGCTGGAAGAAATATTTGACATGAAAATTCCTAACCCCTAAAAGCAATAAGGAATCATAGCAATTGTTGTTCCTCTTCAAGCGTTTTCCAGTTCTACTGCCTTTTCTCTGAGGTCAGGGAACCAGACTGCAAAGACTAATCAAAACTTGTGCAAACCACAGATTTATATATTATAAAATACTTTTTAAAATAAAAAAAATCTTTAAGTATTCAAATCTATTATGCCTCCCTGATTTCAGTCAGGAAGGAGTGTTTTAATAAAACACATGCTACAAGCTGACTCTGTCAAAATAAACAGTGAACTGAAGTCACATAATAACAAATTAGATTAGTGATTCTTATGAAGTAAAAATTTGGTTTATTCAAAACAAGTGAAGGCAAATAAGTAACTCTCACCATGTGAAGATGGGCAGGCACCATCTTGATGGATTTTCAGCAGGCACATATCTCCTATTCTCACACAATAAAATCACTCAAAGACCAAACTCACATGGCTCATTTCAAAGTGACAAATAGTGGAGTGACCCTTTAATCACCTGGCAGTTAGCCACCAACTTCCTCCACTGAAAGGAATTTACTCAAATAATAGTCACAACAAACACTTAAATATTTTAACTTGGCAGAAGAAAACCTGACTTAATATCTCCATGTTTCAGGAGTTTCCTGGATTAAAGGCTAACATGCATATATGTACACACTCATGCTCTGGTTAAATACCACCTGAGAAAGATAAGAGACTAGTATTTATAATTTCTGAAAGCTATTTCAGTCAACAGGCCTGTCTTCATCACTGGTACTACTCCACCACACAGAATCATCATATTCTTTAGCAAGAATATGTTTGGTTTGGTTCTGAGCAGCAATTAATTCTCTGGAAAAGCCTGCTTAAGAAATGATCAATTGATTGATATTAAAGAGATATGCAATATGCCTACAATTCAAGACTGAAAGTACTTGAATGAATAACCAAAAGACCTCCCAAATACAGGATAGCTTATGACAGTGTCAGTCTCTGAACTGATCCAAGACAACATAGCACTTTTAAAGATGTACATATGGATATCATAGAATGGTTCAGGTTGGAAGAAACAAAAAGATCACCTAAGGGATCTTAAGGATCATGTAGTTCCAACCTCCCTGCCATGGGAAGGGACACCTCCTACTAGAACAGGTTGCTCAAAGCTGCATCCAACCTGGTCTTGAACAGATCTAGTGATGAAGCATTCACAGTTTCCCTGGGCAACCTGTTCCAGTGTCTCACCACCCTCACAGTGAAAAACTTCTTCCTAATTTCTAACCTAAATGTACACTCTTCCAGTTTGGAGCCATTACCCCTTTTCTTATCACAAGCCCTTGTAAAAAGTCCCTCCCCAGCTTTGTCGCAGGCCCTCTTCAGATACTGGAAGGCCACAGTAAGGTCTCCCCTGGAGCCTTCTCCTCTCCAGGCTGAACAACCCCCACTCTCTCAGCTTGTCCTCGCAGGAGAGGTGCTCTGGCCCTCTGATCTTTGTGGCCCAGCTCTAGACCTGCTCCAAGAGGTCCATGCCCTTCTTGTGGTGTGTATGTATGCATATACACACACAGAGATTCACAGAATCATTTAGATCGGAAAGGACCCTTAAAATCATTGAATGCAACTGTAAACCTAACACTGCTAAGTCTACCACTAAACCACATCCTTAAGTGCCACATCCACTTATCTTTTTAATACCTCCAGGGATGACGACTCAAACACTTCCTGTTCTAGTGCTTGACAACCCTTTCTGTGAAGAAATTTTTGCTAATATCCAACCTAGACCTCCTCTGATGCAACTTGAGGCTGTTTCCTCTCTTCCTATACACTTCAGCAAAGCTCCTATGTAGTATACAGGGGGCATTTTATACACATGAATTTTAAGTAGTAGAACTATATATGCTACACTGTATTAAAGACAACAAAAGGAAGTGCTTTCAGTCATGCAATATCAATGCCTATCCTTACAGGGCTGGGAGAACCACAAATTGTGGCGTGCTTTAGCCTTTCCTGTAGTAGACAAAGCTGCTGCACCTTTATGCCTGTCTGTGCTTCAGACACAGAACTTAAAACATGAGACAAAGTATCATTTTGGCAAACGATTGATTGATTTTGTCCCATTTAATTATGGTCCTTCAGTTGCTTCAATTATCAGTAGAATACTACTACAAAACATAGTATTTGCAATAGCAGTCATTGCAGGATAGTATTCTACACAGGAAAATGCTGAAGGAGGGGTGACTGGTATAATAGTTTACATAAGTCTACCACTTAAAAGCTTACAGATGTACATAAAACAAATTAGCTTTAAGCAAGACCTATAAACTGTGACAAGCTAGACAAGAAACTGCATTCTGTTCACAGACTCCAGAGCACACTGAAGAGTGACTCTCCACCACTTGCTTCACTAACTTCATTTATACCATAAAACGGGGCTCAAAAAACAAAACAATATGAAAAGCAATACTAAGGTATAATCTAATAGTATATATTTTTACAGTGTTTAAGTTCTGATATTGTCACTACCTGAAAGATCAATCACATTGCAGGCAAAACACTATCTGCTACTATTTTCCAGACATCTCTTCTGGATTTTTGGTAACATCTGACTCCCCAAGCTGAGGATGTCTCCTTATATTCACCGTGTTTTAAATGTACATTCACAGCAAGAACGGGAAACAGTTGGCTTGCAGGGTTGTTGGGAGTGGGATGGGGATATTTTATGTAGTCATTGTCCTTCTCCTGCAGAACTTTTATTTGAAGGAAAAAGAAAATGTCCCTGTCCCCAGATGAAGTGAGGACTCCACACGCTGAACAACTCTATCAAACCAAAGGGGATTGGGGCCCTCTGCTCAGAGCTCATCCGTGGCACAACCCAAGAGGCATCTACTGCCTCAGTCCCCAAGCCCATGTGGGGCCACAGCCAACTGCCTGACCTTCAAGTTACCTACAAGCTGTTACTGGCAAAGAGCTGCTGCCTAAGAAGTCCTGACAACTAGAGCAGCCAGAGACAAGAGCCTCCTCCTGCCCTTCAGGGCATGCTCCTCTACAGCACGTTAGCTTTGGGTCTCCCTCTTATACAACTGGAGGGGGCACATACTTGGGGCTCACTTCATCACAGGAGAGATAAACTTGGCAGGGCCAATGCAGGTCTGCTCTGGAACACAATTGTTTTGAGAAAACAGATGTTTCATAGAACAAGGAAACCGAGATGTCGCTCAAATTTCTAACCTTAGGAGGAAAAGGGGCAGTGATGCATATATTTATGAGATGTTTTAAGCTTCAGTTCTTGGCATGCTTTACATGCAAGCACTTTCAGAAGGAAGAAGAAAAACTTTTATTTGAAGTTTTTTGATCATAAATTCTTACCTGCAGATGAGTATAGGCAGGCGTCTGTTTATACAGCGGGCTTAGTGCAATCTGCTGCTCCAGGCATAGGTGTTGACTCTGATGACAAGGTCAGTTGCTAGAAGAAAAAATTGAAACTTTATTATGCATTAGGAAAACTATCTTCTGGAGGGCAAAGTCCTGCTCCCCTCCTCCCTTTAATTCTTTGGAAAAAGACCTAGCACTTACAGACAGGGATATGTAACAGCCTGTTATATACAAGAAGTGTTTTATTTTTTTAAGAGTCAGTTCAAAAGAAATGTGGACTACTGCACTTAATTTGCCACCTCTTATACCTGGTGTGACATTTTCCTGCTATAAATAACTGTGGCAAACAACATTTCAACAGCTTTGCAGAACATCAGAAAAACCCTAAGCACTGTATTAGGTAGTCACGAGCCTTTACCTCTGCTAAACTGTAAATATAGGTGATTATTTCAGTCTTGCCTCATAATTTTCTTTTTAAGAAAAATAATCCTCACACTGGAAGTGTTCCATATGTAAAAACCTCCAAATGCTCTCAAACTGCATACCCTGACTCCTTTGCAGTAATGAATCATGGCCAATGGATGCATTAAGAAGTCAAACAAACCAGGCAAAATGTAACAAGATCCCAAACTGCTGATTAATATTAATCAGCTTGGAAGGGATGCTGCCCACAATGACGTTTAACAGAGTCACTGTGACAGGCTTATAAATTTTGCCTAATATGTCAAAGCCAAAGAAGACTCATGAGAAGTGGTTAAACCTCCACCACCACCACCACATACTTTCTGAATAATATTTTAGAGAAATGTATCTATTATGCCTAACACCGTGAACTTAACACTTTGACAGGAGCATAGAAGAACAGGTCTAAATCAGGAAAACTTTCCTTTGGTCTTTTAGCATCTCCTGTTCACTGTTGTCAGCCACTGAGTTTTGTCAACACAAACTGTTTTTCTCCTAGTACCTGTCAGAACTATATGAAGGTTCAGCAATCACTAACTCCAGCATAAGCATGTTGTAAGGGTCCAGAAAAAAACCCACAAACTTCTTAAAGATCTAGAAAGAAAGGACTGGTCTGTTGAAAAATACTGGATCAGAAGCTCTATACATCAAAGCCCTACAGGAGTAATTACTTCTTTCATTATGGTAAAAAACTTGGAAATGGAACATTCAGAAGGTCCAGGGATCTCAGGCACGTACCAAATAATTTTCACCAACACCAGCTGAACACGTAGCTTTCAGTCACAAACCAATATTCATTAAATTCCCAAATTGTCAGGATAGGTTTTTCTGAAGTGATTTTTTTTTTTTTTTTTTTTACTCACCATGGACCAACTAACAGTTACAGTTACAGATGGTTCACATGAGCCTTTTACTTCAGTCCACTTTCACAGTCTGAAATGACTAACTGGTTTTTGGTGAGTTGGTTGGGTAGATAATGCTGAACATTCATTTAATTCATTAATTAAATTGACAGCTCTAGAACCTTGGTTACTTATCAATCCCCATATATGTGTTAGATTAGGAAAATAAATCTAGTTATAGGATACAAGTGGTGATTCAGTTAATGCACACATATACGCTTGAATTTTGCTGGAGTGAGATGTAGAGAAGAAATATCACCTCATCCCAGACTATGAGAGCTCAGCTTCAAGACACTAAAGCTGTCTTCATTTTTGCAAATGAATCAACTGCCAAGATACAAGCAGCAAACATTTCAGTTGCTGTTCCTTGTTAACTACCCAGAATACTTTACACAACAGGCAAAAAAATAGGGGGTTTTTAACCTGAGGATGGAGTAGCTGTGACATTGATCCAGCAGTACAGACCAACACTTCCACTCAAACAGAGCTGCATTATCTTTTAGTGCTATTGAAGCACTAAAGCTCTTCTCAGACCACTTTGCAAACTGAGTGGGAAGGAGTAAGGATAAGAGCTGTCCTTAGGGACCCCTATTAAATCAGATTCTCAACATCAGCCACTTCCTCTTTGTTTTCCTCAAGCCATATGGCTTTCTGACAAAATCTGTACAAACAATAAATCCATTAATCAAGGCACTGCTTGAATAAAAAGTTGCCTTTTTTCCCCCTCTTCATCAGTCCAGACATTTAAATGGAGATATTTTATGTATTTTATTTTACGGAAGTCCCAAGGAAAATACTGAAGTTGCCTTTGTTCTCACACTGCAGCCTTTAGATGGGAGCCCCAATTCCAGTACATACTTGTAGAAGGAGATCTTGGTATGTTAAAATGCAAAAAGATACAGGAACAGAAAGAAGTCAGTCAAGCCATCAAGAAAGAAGTCTACCCTTACAGAATCTGTTAGTAGGGATACAGTATAAATGGTTGTCTAGGCTCCCTAGCATTCTGTGCCAAGAAACAGAATAACATACTTTTTTTAATTAACAGAAGTAGGTAGAACGGAAGAGGCATTAAAAATAATTCCTACTCCTACAAGACTGAGGAGATGCACACAGAAATGCCAGAAGTAGGTCACAAGCAGCTGAAAGGAAGAGGTTCTTTTAAGAGATGCCACAATAAAGGACTTCCCTAGGGGCCATGTTTCTTAGCATGGTGAACCAAGATGACCAATTCCACACAACATGCTACATAACCTGTCTGGCATCTCCAAACTGATGAAGTTCTGTAGGTTGATCATGTCATTCTCAGATTATGAGGCAATAAACACCATACACACAAGGAACTCTATGGCAGGAAGCCCAGAAAGATTTCTAGCTCTTGTAGGTGGGAAACTCCCTTTCTTGCAGGTGGGAAGATCCCACTCTCCTGGGGGAGATGGGACAAGAGAGTTAAAACCAAATCTAAGCAGGCTCAAACCAAACCAATCTGAGAGATTGTTCAGCTTCATTTCTCCTGCTCAGTGTCAGCAGGCACAAGAGTGCCAAATTCACAGTGCCACAGGGTAAAATTCTGTTCATAAAGAATACATGTCCGCTCTTGGGCGAGCACAAACAGCAAAGAATTCTCTTTCTTCCTAACCCAATCAATAGGCTCAAAGGGGATACAAGGCTGAAGCTTCAAGAGCATATAAAAGGTAACAAAAGCAATAAAAGTCTAAATTTTCTGTGTTTCCAACAGCTTTTCTGCAACATCAGACCACTCTTGTACTCTCAGATGTCACTCTGAGACACATGTGGAGTCTATGTTATCTCTTTCTAGCCCAGGCAACTATTTGCACCACACCTGGGAGCCTACCCAGCAAAGAAGAAAGGGGTTTCCTACTGATGGAGGAGGGACAACCAAAGACAATTCACCACCTGAGTATGTGATGGCATAATCAACAAAAGCAAACAAGCAAGGTTGACATGTCACTCCCCACATTAGAGAACTCTGAGGATCTGTTGGATCTGACGACTCTTCCAAAACTTCTTTGACCAAACTTTTATTATTTTATAGTCTGCAGTGCAAAGGGAGGACCTGGAAGAGCAATAAGTTAGCTTCCAACTGAGGTGGTCTCTTTCAGTCACAAATTTCTAAAGCAACTGCAACCCTTCCACTCACATGAAAGCAAAGAGGATTGGCATGGTAGCAAATCTTTTTACTTTAAATCATGTTTTATTTTCTTCACAGTGGTTCTATAGTTTACTAGATAACTAAAACTACGTTCCAATTCATGTGAACCAAAGTAAGCCTCTGTTGAAAGGAAGTTCAGGAGAAACATGAAGCAGTTTGATACTGAAAAAGACTGTATGGAGAAATAGCATTAAAAAAAGGAATGAAGCTGACTTTTCAAAAGTTCGGTGTGTTTTGGTTTTGTTGGCAGAGATTTTTTTGTTCTGGTTTGTTTGCTGTGTTTGCTGTTTTGTTTTTTCTTAAATACAGGCAAGCAACATCCTTGATTACAAGCAGGAAATCTTTAAAATGAAAGCCCCTTCTGTCTCCATTGAAGTTAAGTAATGATTAGCCACAAAGGAAGAAAATATGGCAACAGTAATCTCAAAGGATTGAGTCATTATCTCCAAGGAGACATTTGTAGTTTTAACAAGGTCAAAACATTTTCATCAGTTCTTCGGGGTAATGGAAGACACACAATGTTAGCTTAGGTTTCTATCAAGGCAGTGATAATTCTGAAAGACCAGACATCACATGGAGCCTAACCACTATGAATTATTAGCCTTGAGGTCACAATCAAAAAAGATACACCATCATATCCAAAGTACAGATGGATTTGTAAATATCTTGATGTAGTGGTGAAAGGTACAGGGTTTTTTTGGACAAAGTAGTAACGAAGATCAGGCGCTGTGAGCTAGGGAGGCCTTCTACCACATCTGGGTCAGATGGTCCCAATTATCTTCTCATCACTGTTAACCAGAATCTATCCTTCAGCAGCTATATAATGACCTACATAAAAATATATCTGGGATTGTTGTTTGGCTCGTCGCAAGATAGTTTCCCTGTCACAAATCAGTTGGTGCAAGCAGTATCCTTGCTTCAAGTCCCATTAAAAAGCCCTTGGTGTGAAGGTCTGCAAGTACACAATGGTGTAACATTAAAATGAAATATGGGAAAGGCTGACATGAAAATGTAGGGGTATCCCTGTGGGGAGAATGTAGTTCTCCCTCCTGCTACTTTCTGCCCTTTCTGACTATCAATAAACAGCACATGCCCCAAAGTAACAGTATCAGTATCTGCCTTTTTTGGCTACTACTCTTACCTATGGGGAGAACACCAGCCCAAACTAGAAAGAAAACACATTATTAGGAGAATATATGGACATCAACCTGTTTGTGTCTTCACTGACTGCAGTCACTCATGCCTTCACTTGACTCTAGAAGGTAGCCAGTTGCAGCAAGACCCAAAACAAATCCCCCTCTTCCCCAGAGCACGCCAACACCTTAAACAGAACTGACAGAGGAATCATTCCATCCTGATTTCACTGCATCATCCCAGCTCATGTCTGCTTGTGTTCATTTTGACTGAAGCACTGATCCTGAGTAACCACTAGTCTGTGATCACACCCGAGTGAGCAGCCTACACCCTGTGACTCCCATGTATTTCTGTGTGTGTTTTTTAAACTATATCTTGTGTTAGCAGGAGCAATAACATTAACAGGCCTTTAAGAAGTCATCTCTGTTACTGCTATTTAGCTCTTCTCTGGGAGGGGAAAAAAAAAAACAAACATTGGATAATCTCTTCAAATACAGCTCTAAATTACTCCCTCTAAACTCCACAAACATGGCATCCTAGTTCTTGAAGATCTCCTGAAACACTTAAAAACAAGGGGTCCGAAAATGACATTGATATATAAACCAAAAAGTAAAATGAAAACTATAAAGAAAAAAAATATAAATTTTTAAAAAAGTAAGTCTTAACCAAGATCTTAAGAGTTCTGTATGTCAGTTTGCTCCTTGCAGGGATGTGAAGGGCATTTGCTTTCCAGGAACCATAGGCTTGAATTCATTTAATAGTTTTAGACTGTTGAAATGTTTCAGTCACTGAGAAAAGGGAAAGAAAAAAAAAACCTGGTAGGTATTTTGGTTTTGTTTAAACAACACATCCAAGAGAGCCCCAACACACAGGCTAAAAGGACATCATAGTTTCAAGTAGAATACTTACAGGTAGGACACATTGTTTTCTCTTCCTTCAACCTACTAACATCTTACTTCACAACACCTGCCATTAAAGCCCACTAACCATGGAGACTGCTGATCAGAGAGACCTGCCTTAAAAACACTACCTTGGCTATATGCTGTACTTACCTGTGTTCAGGCTCACTTCACAAAGTAATTATCCCAACATTGCAGTAGAGATGCTGAAGTCATAGCATGAATTTGTTTCGTTGTTAAAAATTTCTATTTTTGTTGATAGTTTTTGCTCACTATCAAAGTCTTCTCTGTAGGTTTCATGTATGAGCAGCTCCATCACTTCACATGCCTGTCTTACCATTTGAAAGAACTGTGCAATTTCACTCTTGATTATTAATTCTTCAAATACAGCAGCAAACTCTTACCATGCCTATGTATGACTAAATATTTTGCATTAATCTCAGAAAAGCATGTAAGAGAACACATATTTAAAGAGAAGGAGACTGAGGTAACAGTCGAGTGGCATTTAGCAGAAATTGGGATTAGGTCTGTCTATTGACATATCCACTGGCCTGTTTGGGTTGTAGGTTACCAGGAAGTGCACTGAGTTAGCTCCTGTTACTAATTCTGGCAGTTAGAACCAAAAGGAAAACATTTAAAAAAAAAAAAAACAAAACAATTTGAGGTAAAACAAGGTCATTAACCATCAGCATCTCTGAAAACGTATAGCTGGACAAGTCATCCTTGTATTTAGGCAACATAGAAGTGGTAACACTCTAGTAGCATATCAAAATGGCAGAACAATGATGTGATGTTTGCTTTAATTTCTTTTGTTATGGATGAGTCTGTTTGACAGTAACTTTTAAAAACTGGAATGAGATTGTCTACTTGTACTAGGGTAAGTACCAGCACTAGGGTAAAGACAAACATGCATGTATGTTGAATTAATGACAAAAAAAAATACATTTCCCTTTGCCTCTAAGCACATGTCCCAGCCAGCACAACCAAACACGTAGCAAAGCAGTAGTTGAGCCTGCAGCTTGTGTTTGCAATACAAGCAGAACCCAACAGTCCCTTCAGTTCCCTCAGTCAATACTACAGTTCTTGAGGAAACTCTTACTTATCCTCAGCAAACAAGAGAAAAAAAGGACTAGGCAAACAAGAGAAAAAGGGAGTTAAGGATGTGTGAAATATTGCCAAAGCTGACCATGTCCTTTGATATCTACTGGCGCCTGTGGAGGAAAGATATAGATTACATGTCTATCTCAGGTCAAGATGACCATCCTTGAGGTAATGATTACTTAAGGGACTTGATATCAAGAACTAGTCATCCTTGAAGGAGAAATGTCCTGGAAGATATATAAACCATATATACTTAGAGATTATTTAGCTTTGAATAATTTTGCATAGTCAGCTAAATGATGAAAAGTGTTATCTCTGAGTGAACCAGCCTCATTATAATAGTAAAAAAAAAAAAAACAAACACACCCAGAGAGCAAGAGACCCCTGCCCAGGAGAAAACCTTGAACTCAAGAGTATGTGTAATACAAACAAATAACTGTTGCATATCGTATGCAAATTACTAATCATCACTATCAGTAGGAAGTTCTTGAAAATTTACTGACTGATAACCTTTAAAAGAAGCTCTGAGAAGTTCCTAGGTGTGCTAGCTTTGAGGGAAAACCCAAACTTACACAGCTTTGTAATGAACAATACCTCATCTCAGCATGTGTGATTGGCTCTGCGCACACCAGGCCCCAGACCCTGTTTTGGGTCAACAAAACAATTCTTCACTTTTTTAGGCACCGCTGAACAATTTCTATTTCCACATCATAGCAATTTATAGTCAATTCTGGAAAGCCTGTTCCCTTTTTTAAATTCTGAAAGACTGCTGTTATCATTGCAAGCTGCTTCCATAGGTTGTTGACACAGCATGACTTTGTATGATGATGTAGCCTGGTTTTGTGTGAGCACCGAGGTAAGTTAGTTTGGAAAATCCACATCAGAAACAGAAAACAATTAAGATATCAGAATTAAAGTCACTACAGATTATTCATAAATTCAAATTGGTTCAGTTCAGCATTAACTCAAACCAACAAGAAACATGCAGGTTCAAGTCAGTTTTG
>NW_008627483.1:0-31765 GCF_000691845.1 Merops nubicus | reverse complement strand
GCAGGAACATTAGACATCACTCTATTTCCAACTAACCCTTTCAATACAAGAAAGCTCTCATCCAAAAGAGTAATTTCTTAGAGTTTAAAAGTTTACTTCAATTACCATTATTTGGCAAAGGTTATAAGCCCCTCCTAATAACCCTGGATTCCAGCATTCTTGCAACCGCACAGAACAAAACGAAGCACTTAAAGACAGTGCTCAGTAGCAGCAAAAACTGGTGGGAGAGAGGAAAAAAAAACTGTCCCTTTTCTAAAGGCCTGCAGCGCTTTTCTTCTGTGATTTCATCTTGCATGCAGTGCACTACAGCCTTTGCACTGGATTCCACAACCACAGCTCTTCCCCATCCCAAATGCATAGAGTTCCATTCACACTTTAAAGCAGAAGTCAGCTCTGCAGCTCAGAATTATACCATTCTCCATTTCCTCCTGTCCCACATGGCCCCCCTCAATTTATAGTGAAGCAGGTCAGGAATCAAACCCAGATTTGTAACAGCCAAAAGCTCACAAACTAACAGTCCAGCAACCCAAGTGAGCCAATGAAACTACAGTGCAAGTTCTTTCATATGGCTCACCACTGCTAAGAGGATAAAGAGAGCCAGTGAATTCCTCCCTGTGCATGCCAGTGTTCATCTGCAAAGAAAGGACTATGCCAAGACAAAAAAACTTCCAGTCATGAAAGATGCCAGAAAACCCCCCTCTTGGTTGTATCTTCTGCAGACAAGGAAATGTTACAGTGCTCAAGGGACAAAGAGAATTTTATGTTATCATCAGTATTTTAAGAGATCTTTATTTCAAATTCTTGAAAAAACCCTCACTAGTTTAAGAGATTTTGTGCTGATGCACATAAAATAAGTGAAGACGTCATTTTGTGGCATATGTTGGTTGAAACCCTCAGGGTAACTCAATTTCAGCACAAGAATAATATAGCAAGTTTGTTCAATAGTAATCTCTTCCAGGTAACCTGTGTCTGCAAATAGCTTCTATAAAACAAACTTCAAATGGCTAACTAAAAGCACACAGGAACATAATAGTCAAAATACTGAAGTATACAGCTGCTACACATTTCCTGGCTGTAAAAAATTTGAACTGTATTTGATAGCATAAAGGTAAATATCAAGTTTTTGCTTTATCTACTAGAAAACTTAATTTGTTCTGTTCACAACATAAGTCAACATTTAAAAGGCCACTAATAACCAAGAAGAAAGGAACACTTTACAGTCCAAGACTACATTAGGTTTATAATTAATGAAAACGTGTCTGGGATTCAGTTCCTGGTTTGAAACAACAGGATTTGAATCTTTAAATCTTTTTTGCGTCTTTAAATCACCTAGGATGACAATTACATCTTCACTCACCTGGGGAAGGGAATCAACCAAAAAGCACACTGCTAATTTTAAAATATTCTAACTCAAAAGTACAGAAAGATCAGATGTGTTCAGTAATTAACTAAGAAAATATCAGGTTGCTCATCTCAGAAAGGAGAAAGAGGCAAATCTCAAGATATTCTGCCTACAGTGGAAGAGGAAGAACCCAACCCTGAAGATACTTCTATGAAGCAAAACAAGCTCTAAATGTATGCAGATAGCATTAATCTAAGCAGCAGTTTAAGATACTTAAAATGTTATACTTAGATCGCGATTTGTTACAACACTATGAAAAATAAAACAAACCTGACAGATTATTAGCTCACTACTTCTGCCCTTCTGTAGGAGGTTCTACAGTTAGCTTATGGTATGGGCTGGTGCTGTCACTTTTAAACCAAGCTCTTCACATCTCAGACCACTTTAAAGGGAATAGTTACTTGTGGCTATAAAGAAACCACTAGGAACAAGTTTTCTTCCACAAATGTGACTATTCAGCAGTCAAATTCTCTGAAAAAGGTAAGAAAATTAGTGGATATGCACTTTTGGGCAAATGCAAGGTAGGGGAGACAGGGAGAAGCTATTTTTATAGGTGATTGCTTGAGATGACTAGGTGAAATAAAGAAGAAAGCAACCACAAAAATCACAGAACGTTACAATAAAGACGACATGGATGGGTTGGTTAAAAAGTATGCTGTATAGCAAAGAAAAAAAATAAATGTAATAAAGCTTATGATAACCAGAGTCACCATGCACTGGAACAATGGAAATAGAGGCAACCTACGTATCTTCAAAGCCTTTTCTTCATGAAAACTTCCAAATCAGGAAATACTTTCTTCTCTAGATTTCTGACTAATTAAATCCTTACTTTAACTCAAAAGCCAGGACAAGGCAGAAGTCATCACACATACTCAAAGACCTTTCCTTACAGTTAAACCACCATTTACTTATTTATTTTTAATTTTTTTTTTTTTTTTTCCTTGGCAGGCAACCACCAGACTCATTACTTAAAATTAAGTGCTTAACATAGGCCAGAGGAAACGGAAAGCTTTCCTTCAAAGTTCAAAAGCAGAATTCAGATCCTGTTGCCATGAGCAGAACAAGCAAACAAAAAAAGAATCAAGATAAAGAGAAAAGCAGCAATAAAGCCTATAATGTCTGTTATGCTGCTTTCAGACTTCTTTAGAAATGTCTCTCTTGATTTTGAGTACTGGCCAGCAAACCCCCCAAATTCCCTTTGAAAAGGTCCCGTGCTCTGTAAAAACATGTGGGAGGTACACACACACTACAGCTGTTAAAACTTTTGCAGTTCAAAGCCAAAAAGCTGCGAGTAGTCACGAGGCAAATATGCTGTCAAGATGTAGCTTGAAGTTAATGTGCCAACATGTAAATACCAACGCATGGAAAGTTTTACTCCACTGCAACAACATGCTTCACAGAATGCAAGAGGTCTCAATAGGTGTTGGCCACTTCCCAAGAGAAGCATTGAAGACCCTTAGAGGGGGGTGAAAGAAACAGTTCCCAACACCCACGCCTGAATTGCTCTGGGATCTGAAGATCCTCACCAGATTCAGAGCACTGCTCAGCCAAGTGAGACCTGAAGCTACACGGCCAAAAAATACACTGTCCAGATCTCCTAATATATGCAAACAAGTCTTGTTTGTTTTGACGAGTCACTACTTGGTCAACTTTTAGGTTTTTTTTATTAAAACTAAGTACAACTAGACATAGTTTAATAAATTCCTATTCATCTGCAAAATCGGAAACATTTCTGATAAAATGTTATAAATCTAGTTCCTCTTCAGCCAGCATACAGCTGAGAAAAAGAGATCAGAAGGAACATGAAAATAATATTCCAAGATTTAGAGGTGATTTTAGTTAACACTAATTCAGATCCCATGCAAATTACACTAATTCAGATGAGCCCTCACTGGCCATTTCCATGATTTCAATAAAACCCAAGAAACAACTATTTAAGGCCTTAGGATAGCTTCTTCCTTGAGAGCAAATCAAATCCTCCTACATGTAAAACTTTCAAAAGAGTCAACGGCATTTTCAAAACCAACATTCACAAACCATGAAACAGTTTTTGAAATAGCAAATATCAAAAAAAAAAAAGAGGCTGAACAGACTGTTTTGATCTTCCTGTAGTCTTTGTCATTTTCACAGAAGAGTTAAAAGGCATCTCCAGACCTGAGCTATCCCATGTTAGGATTTCTCTCCCACCACTGCCACCTCAATTACGACCTTATAAGCAAGACTTACACCAGCATCTGTTATCACAAAACTTTGGAAATAGACCACTAGTAAATATATCTCTTCCCTCCCATGCCCCCCATCAAAGCAAGACACGTACAGCTCTAGTTAACAAGCAGCTCTGGAAGTGGTTAACACCTGGGCTTACCTCTACTGAAAAGTCTTTGGAGGCTTACAGACAGGAGAAGAGACAGGATCCTTGCTTACATGTTGCCTTACAAGCTGATCAGCTTATTCCTTCACTAGGTAAGCCTCACTGCAAAAGGACTGAACCAAACAGATTCCAACAACGAAGAGAAAATGAAGATTAAACATTTCCCAATTGATAGATCTATCTGGCTTTACTACTGTAAATGGAGTCTATATCTTCCTTCAATATGCTCCAAGCATCTTTGGCTAATATTAGCAGCATTAATGACCCAATTCATTGTTCCCCTGTTCCATCCCCATCTGTTACTCAAAACACTCATCTCATTGCACTTTGTTTTTCCTTCTTTTTTACAAGGGAGTCTTTGCTGTCGTGGGTGTATGGCCACTCCACCATACAAGCTGCTGATCTTGCTCCAATTGAAGGCAAAGAGAATGTGGCAGGAAAAGAATTTAACTGAGGTCAAGTGCAATTCCTGCTAAAGGTAATAGGCAACTGAGCCAGCACGGGACTGAAGCCAAAGTGTTTCATTCAGCTACCCCTAGCCGAAAGGTTTCAAAACAAAAAGTACAAAGCAAAGTATGAGGCAAAACATACTAGCTTAAAGTCGAGTGAAGAAGTTTATACTAAAGCATTTTTACTTGCATAAGAACAGGTTAAGAAGCTATACAAAGTCACCACAGTGCAGCAGATGAATATTAACTTCTCACACTACTGTAACTCAGGGTGTCACAGTCCTTATTCTCTCCAGTCTCTTTTGAAATGCTACAGAAAGTAGTAAGATTTTCTTGAAATACAAAGGTGAAGTACAACTTCTGGTTGAAGGAGAATTCACCACCTCTATGGTCTCTTCTTATAATACCATTCTTCCCCCCACCATTAGCAGGGCTTTATCAGTAATTCAGATTCACTTCTTCTAAGGTTAAAGCAGTTTACAGTGCTGCAAGAGCAACAAGGACCAGAGAACACTATTGATGGCATTTCCAAAGAAATCTGTAGTTGTCCTACATGACTGGTCTACCACATGCTAGAGAAGGTGCTTTTATTTCACCTCTACACTGTAATTTTCATCATTTACACAGATGACTTGATCACAGTGTTTTGCAGTACTTTTAAGTGCTCCCCTGTTTCTAGTTTATGATCTTCTCCAGCTGAGCTGAACAAAAAAAAATTCAAAGTTTTTTTTATATTTACTCAAGACACATAATGGACATGAATTCGTCCAGTTCCTTCTTCCCTATGCTAATTCCCATAGTGACATAAGAAGCCACCATAAACCAGTAATTACTCCACTGATAGCACCCATTTCCAAATCAAGCAGGGAGCTGTAATGCCCACAAAGAGCCTCAATAATGCCCTTAAGCAGGCAATATTTCACATATTAGATCCTTATGGAAATAGCATGTAGGCACCTAAGCTTCCAGTACAGATATCCCCAAAGGGCCTCCCCATTTGTTTTTCTTCTGTTGTGTGCTTTGCTGTTGCCCCATCAAGTGAAAATCTATACTGCTTCCTCTTTGATTAAATGCTCTGTAAAAAAAAAAAACAGCTACAGCTCAGTTATTAAGGATTAAATACTACATTAAGAATGTACCAACTCATTTGACTTAGTTTTAAATCATAACAAAAGTAATACTATCAAAACCTTTAAAGTATACTTAAACAGCTTTTAACATTAATCAAATATTAAGTGAAAACACCACTTTAAAGCTAGAAAATTGGCCACTTTTCAATAACTTGATGACATCTTAATTGTCCCAGTTAAAACCAACATTCAAAACATCTTTCCTAGCTGTTGCCCTTTATAATCACTGAAAGATGTCTGAGTTCAGACAGTGACTTCAGTTGGAAAGCAGAAATATATCCATAGCAATTAAAATTTTATTCAGCTCCACAACAGAGAAAAGCATCAATCTACAGCTCTTTTTATAATACAATACATTCATTTCAGATGATATTAAATTCAGCTGCACTGATTAAGCATTCTCTTTGCAGACAGAAGCACAAAAGAGGATTGATTTTTCACCTGATCTACTACAGCTAAATAACTCCACATTGCAGAATGAAAGGTGGTTTTCAGCCATAGCACCAAATGCCTGTGTTGAGACTTTTTATTTCCAACACCAGAGTTTAACTGAAACCAATGCTAATTAGATTATTTTTGGAGTCAAGTTCTACAAACCAGCTACAAGGGCAGCAACACTAATGATCTTGACTTGCCAAGCAGATGCCCTGTGCTAAAGAAACCATGGGTAATACTGTTGGGCAGAAGCAATTTTAACTTGCAGCCAAAGTGTATCATTTGACATAAAAAGACATACTTTGCTCCTAAAAACCTGGGGGAAAAAAAAAACTCACAACAACAAAAAACCCCAAATCTAACAGCTTAAGTCAGTACTAGCTTCCTTTGCCAAATTTATCTGAGGAACACTATAGCTAGTAGCTCTTTCTGTTAGTCCAGATCTGGAAGGCAGGCATTACCACAAAAAGTCAAAGAGCTATAAAGGCCAAGTAAGTAGCTTTCAAATAATTCTGCATGCATGACAGAATTAACACAGAAAAGCTAATAATTCTTGTCATATGACCAGAAAACGTGTAGCTGGCAAAGCATTCAGTAACATCTTGTAAATTCAGAACTGAGATGAAAGAACAAGAATCCAAGCAATGCACGACCACTGGCTTTCACACCTATGCTCCAGAAACCCAACAGGACTGCTTTCCCTGCAGCTTTGCTGGCTGCTCAGAGCACAGCCTCTCACCAGCATTTTCCAGAGCAAGTCTTTGACTACAGGTAATGAACTGCTAAAAGAATCTCATAGCTGCCACACAGCTTTCACAACACCACAAAAAACTCCCTTCCCTAAGACCATATGCGGCATGTGGAGAACATACTACTTCAGAAATGAAGATTATCTCCTCACCCCAGTGTTGCTGGTATTTGCAGAGGGTAGAAATTACCTTTTCTCCAAGCACTCCCCAGGCAGGTAAGAAAGCCCAGTGGCATGTAGCACCACCAGTAGTGACAGCATGGAAATAATGCACTCCTGGCCAAGGCAGAGGAGTTCCCCTAGCCAGCAAAGCATTATATAACCTGGAACAACTTCTCAACCGATGGGAAGAACAGGTACTTTTGAAATCTAGGTCTTCAGCAAAACACAGCAAGAGTCCCACCCTCCTCACGCACTGGATGCATGCTCGTACTCGCTGCGCCTTCTCCACAGCCACCCAGCCAACAGCAGATGGAACATTGCTTTTTCTTTCCACACCAGAACTTTCCCAAGCAGAATGGAAGTTTAAGTAGTCCAGATCTTGAGAAGAGGTGGCTGAGTTTTAAGGCTATGTCCAAGACTGTTGAGGATCTGGAACAGCAAGAGTTATCTATATTTGATGCACACACTTCACATAGGACATAATACCCCATATGAGAGCAATTATTAAATTTCATAAAAGGTGACCATGGAGCATAAATCAATTATTTCTTTGTTACACAAAAGAAATTCTAGATGGAGGTAAAATAAGGATCAAACATTGGTTCAGCCACTCCAAAAAAAAAAAAACAACTCTTCATTAAAAAAAAAAAACCACAAAATTTTGCAGGTAAGACATTTCACTAAGTTATCCTATTCACAAAAAAACCCTCACATAACAAAGACAACAAAACCCATATTCTTAATGTTTGATTCTTGGAAATAAAAGTTTAAAAATATACAAAAGAAGCCCCTTATTTTTAGAGTGAAGCTTCCTAACCTACCAAAGCTGCAGTGTTAATAACTATTGATAATATTTTATGTAATTGTTAATAAATAAGTTTTTGAAAGGCACTAAAGTCAGAATGAGCATTTTCTTGGCATTTTGCCATTAACAGACCAACAATTATTTCATTTTTGCAGTAGCTCTGCCAACATAGCAAGTTGGTAGCAATCCAACTGAGCAGTTACCCAGTTTCAAGCTTGTTTTCTACCCAACGTTAATTGAAATTGGCTTACATTACTTGACTAACACAATAAAAGCAAGACTGCTGCCACGACTATATCATCCATTGGATATCATTGCACGGTTGAAATCTAAATTCGATTTAGATGTACTCACAAAACTTACATAATATTTAATATTGTAACATCTGTCCTAGAACAGCATTTGATCATATCAGGAAGGCTAAGGCCCTTTTGGAATTAAATCTGACAAATGTATAAGTCAACAAGAAGGGCTTCTTCAAGTACATCAGTAGCAAAAGGAAGACTAGGGAAAATGTGGGCTTGCTGCTGAATGAGGTGGGTGCCCTGGTGACCACGGATACAGAGGAGGTAGAGATACTGAATGCCTTCATTGCTTCAGTATTCACTGCTAAGACCAACCCTCAGGAATCCCAGTCCCTAGAGGTAAAAGACTCTGGAGGAAGGAAGACTCTCCCTTTGTCAGTGAGTACTGGGTCACAGATCATTTAGGCAAACTGGGCACCCACAAATCCTTGGGCTCCAAGGGGATGCACCCACAAGTGCTGAGGTTGCTGGCAGATGCTATTGTTAAGCCACTTTCCATCATTTCTGAGAGGTCATGCAGAACAGGAGATGTGCTCAAGGACTGCAGGAAAGCCAATGCCACTTCAGTCTTCCAGAAGGAGGACCCAGGGAATGGCAGGCCAGTCAGCCTCACCTCCATCCCTGGAAAGGTGATGGAACAGCTGATTCTAGAGGTCACCTCTAAGCATGTGGAAGAAAAGAAAGTTATCAGGAGTGGTCAGCATGGATTCACCAAGGGGAAATCACACTTAATCACAGAAAGCTATCAGCTTGGTCGACTGGCTGGGTAGATGAGGGGGGAGCAGTGGGTGTTGTCAACCTCCACTTCAGCTTTGACACTGTCTCCCATAGCATTCTCATAGGTAAGCTTCTGAAGTTCATAGGCCACATCTCAAGTACTGTGTCCAGTTCTGGGCTTCCCCATTCAACACAGACAGTGAACTAATGGCAAGAGTACACTACTGGTGGCTGCAAAGATGATTAGGGAATTGGAGTATCTCTCTTGTGAGGAAAAGCTGAGAGACTTGGGGCTGTTTCACCTGGGTAAGAGAAGATTGAGAACTAGTCTTATCAATACTTAATAAATATCTAAAGGTCAGGTGTCAAGAGGATGGAGCAGTCTCTTTTCAGTGATAGGACAAAGGGCAACAGGCACAAACCAGAACACAGAAGTTCCACCTAAACATAAATTAAAAACTTCTTTGCTGTGAGGGTGACAGAGCACTGACACAGGCTGCCCAGAGAAGTTGTGGAGTCTCCTTCTCTGTAGATATTCAAAACTCACCTGTGCAACCTGCTCCAGGTGAGCCTGCTTTACAGGAGGGGTTGGACTAGATATCTGCAGACCCTTTCAACCTCTACCACTCAGTGATAGCAGCAAATTTGTCTCAAAGTATGAGGCATAAGGTGACAGCCTCACAGGGAAACCTGAAGGTGAAACACCTACACCATAATTTCCCATTGCTTTCATATTTGATTTCATTACAGCATTTAGAATTGAAAGTTCATTCAAAGTAAAGCAATGTATCCAGAAAGGCAATCTGGTTTGCATATTTAATCCAAGAAGAAATATAAAAGTTAGACTGAATGCAGAGTTGAGAAAGTTCCTCATATGCATAGGCTACCACCTATTCTCCTTTAAAATCACAGTAATAACTACAAAAAAGCCTCTAAAAACCACCTGAGAACCTGGCAATGTTCTGGGGAAGGCCACAGACATTGGAAGACAGAAGAAAGTGCTGCTATTCTCTTACTAGAGAGGCCAACAGAACAGGTTGGAGAAGGTAACTGAAGTGTTTGTCACCAAATATGCCTCGGCCCTTGTGTCTGGACACAAATGTCCATGACACAGAATGATCTGGTTTGCAGTTCCAGTAACTTGTAGAGTTGCCTTCCACAGAGAGGAACCCAAGTCTTCAAGGCGTACAAATGAGGAGTCTTTAATAAGCACACATACCCCTCCCCACAGCTACCCCACTCTGGAATGCCTTTTGGGACATGTTGAGTTACAGGCAGAACAAAACAAATAACAGATCATTAAACCTAAACCATGTGCAAAATGCTGGGCAGCAAAACCACAAAAGGTGTGTCTGCCAGTATCCTGTATCCAAATGGCACACTGAATAACCACTAATTAGGAGCCATTCATCACCATTCACTCTGTTGTAGTTGTTGCTATAGGAAGGGGGTGGATGACACATTTCATTTCCATTTGCAGCAGAGAAGTGATCCACATGCAATTCAATGCTTACATTTGATACAGACCAAATAAGTCACCCCTTGAACATACAGAATCGACTTGGCTGGCCCTTGGTCTGCTGCATCACATGAATGCAAATATGAAGCACCCCATAAAGCAAGCCACAGTGCCACTACAGAAGGGCAAACACCACCTCTGTATGCCCTAGAAAGGAAAACAACTGACTGAGCAGTAACCTGGTATCAGTATCAGGCTCTAAGAACATTTCACATCAAAACCATAATAGGACTCAATACCTCAGAATAGCTATTAAGACAGCAAAAGGAAGTATCATCTGGTACAGAGAGGTTGATTCTATTAGCCAAGAACATTAAATCCCTATTGCTTACAATAAATCTGGAACTACAGACATAGAAGTGTACATTGTCATAAATAGGTGCAAGGGAAATCGATCAGTTTAAAAAGTATGCTCATAAACCAACCACAATTACTGTTCTAAGGGCTTCAGAACTGAAACACAATCAAAGATTATTTTCATAGTATGGTTTATGGTCTATCAGTCCTAGAAATAGAGGGTTTAGAGCTAAGTCATGAAGACAAAAATCAGTTGTTTAATCCAAGGTGTGAATGAATTGATGTTATTGTCTGCAGTGAAAGGAGCTTTTGATCTCTTCAAGATTATATTTAGAAGTCAGCATCTATTTCTAAAAACAGATAGAAGAGCAGAAGAGCAGGTATGCAAATGTTCCAAAGTAGTAGTGGCAGATGTTTCAGAGAACCACAAAAGGCATGAAAAAAGCTTTTTAATTTTGTCTGCTTTCACCGATAGCATAGTACATGAAGCCCTTACACAGAGCAAAAGAGAGGTTATTTTTTAATGCCAGTAAAAGCCATTTGACCAGGACTGAGTATATGCTAGATAATGGATCAGACCACTCTTCACAGTAATTGAATTACACCATAACTCCTTGAGCCTTCTAAAAATAAGCAGTACAACGTAAGTAGTGCGACTATGGGTAAGCAAGTTACATCCAAGAATGATGTGAATGAGATTCTGGATGGAGGAGATAGTTATTTAAAGGTATCAACAACTGACTAAGCACCAGGAACCAAAATATTTATTATGTTTATGTATAATTATGTTTATGTCTAGATAATAGACACACTACGTGTAGATGGAAAAAAAACAAATCAGCTTTTCTATATTTCCAAAGCTGTTTAACTGCCTTGTAGCTTTCCACATACACTTAACAAGACAAGTAACAAAATCCATGGTAAACATTGCCTGTTATGCTCAAACCGTTATGCCTTGCATCATATAAGGTTTTTATGCAATTATACTCATATTTTCCATTGTTACTGATTTTCTTTTTTCCCTTGAAATCTGTGACCTATGTAAGTGGATAGAAGTAAAGTAATCATGGCAAAACTGAATACCAGGGATGAACCAAGTAGCTGAATAACCTCTTCACTCAGGTAAGCAGCAGGTGAATAACTATCCAACTGGGCACACAAATATCCTGGCTTGGCTTTTTAAATGACACCTGCCATACACAAAGAGAAGCTGTACTTAAGTTTACCTGAGTTTTTCACATCTATTCATTTGAATTCATATGCAATATAAGAAACACCAGCAGAAAGAAAGGGTTTTTGTATGTTAAAGCACCTCTTCAAGTAACATTTTAAATATTAGAAGCTCCACTGGGTTACTTACTGTTTCTGCATTTAGCTGCAGGAGTATTTTCCTCAAGTAAATGTTGACCTTGTACACATACCTTCTTAAAGCTTGTCTTTAGCTTTTACACTTACTAACTGCTGGATGAAGAACAAGAATCATTGCCAAATAATCAGTATGGCAACACCTTTCAAACACAAGGCAAACTTCTTAAAACAAACAGGATTTCTTAGATACACCTGGTCTTTATAGGTAGCAACAGAAATATTCAATTATGGGTATTTCTGGCTCTATGTTCTAAGGAAAATGCATGTCTTGGTTTTATATTGGCAAATTCCAATTGAATTCCAGCCATCACAGCAGAGGAAGAGTCCCTCATTTTAGAATGAACCTGGAACCTCCTATCTCAAGACATGACTGACAAGGCATCAGAGCAGCAATGTTTCACGTTCCCCAGACAAGCCTGCTATACTGCACCTCAACAAGCAGCCACACTAAAATCTGGAGTTAAAAAGAGAATACAGGGAGGAAGATAGAACTCCAGATTTCAGCTCACGACAGAACAGTACGTCCAAATGAAATGAATCTCCTTTTTCAGTCTTGATACTGCTTAGTTTACTGACTTCATGATCAAAGGAAAAAAAAACACCCCACGAACAAGCCACCAAGCTTTACAATGTATATACTAATGAACAAATTAATACTTCTGTCAGATAAACTCTACAATATGCAAAAATTAGACCTAGTTCTTAATTGCAAACAATTCTTGAATGTTTGGGAGACTTCTCTGCTAAGAACTCAGGCACTGCTTCAGAACCACCTTACTCATTTTCTGAAATCAAAATGGCACCTTGCTGTAGCTTATTTATCTAGCTGAAAGTCTTTTTTTCCTTTTAAGAGTAGCACTATTCACATACCAAAACACTTCCACTTAGAAGGAGGGAGAGCCATCAATTCCTTCAGGGCTTCTTCCAGAAAGTTAAGCCTTCAGCCAGTTCCCCCCAGGATCTGGCATAGCCTTTCTGCCATGATCAACTGCAGGCAGAACAGGCCTGGAAGCTCCACCCTGCTGGAGCATAACCACAAGTTAGAAGATTTTCATAACAGGGTGGTGCAGCTGTGCTCTCAAGTCACTGAAGAGTGCAAATTCATCGTGTCAGTAGGTGCAAGCTGTCACTGCAGCTGATGCATGCACAACATTCCATGGCTGGAACAAGGCAAGGGAGAACATCTGCATTACTGCACAGTCAGCTAAGAACTGGGTTTGCTTCACAACCTGTAAGACTACATCAAAATGAAAATACCCCCACTGAGAAAGAAAAAAGGATCTCGCACATTATGAATGTTAAAATTCAACAAGTCAATAACTTGGCATGAGCTCTTAAGATTTAAACTTCTGATCTGTAAGCAGTTAAAGTTGAGCAACTCTCAGAAATGAAGTGTATGAAATAATTCCAGTTATAATTTTCCTGTCTCCACAAAATGTGGTGCTAATATACCAACATGACTCTCAATTCTCAAAGGTTTAGTGTAAGGGAACAATTTAGTCTCACCAAAGCCAGGCAGTAGCTGAAGTTGACAAACGAGAATACTAAACTTCCAGTTTCCATGGAAATGGAATTTGGATCAGTACAAACAGAGATTTCAGAATTTAAAATCAAACACTCTCCATCTTACACCCTCTACTCCAATATTTGTTTTCCTGAGTAACAAGGGTTCAAGAGAGAGACAGCTGTGATAAACACTACTGATCTAGTAACCCATCCTGCCTTGTGGCTCCTCATTTTCATTTAGAGGTAGCCAGCCCCTTATAAACCATGCATCGTAGTGGTCAGTTTAGTGGCACCCAGCCAGATGCATTTTATAGACATGACATTGTCCCAAAACTGTGCATTTGGGAGGACAGAAGAGTTACTTGATTTCTATTACCATTACCTAAGTAACTGCTTTACAGTGCAGTGCTGAACCACACTAAAATAGGAAAGTTTTGCTATGCAGCACAACCACAAGGCACAATCAGGAAGGGAATCTCCTTTTTATTGTTGATATGGCCCACCAGAATAGCAAAACAGAACTGAGTTTTTAAACTGTAAAAAGCCACTGCCTTCAGACAAGAATCAAAAAGGTATATTTTATCACCACTAATGCAACACTTCTGCAGCAGCCACTGCCCAGCACTGCAAAGGAGAATTCCAACTTGTTGATTACAACTGCAGGATGCTCACTGGAAGCTAAAACTATTTGCCAGTGGTATTTATGGCTCCTGTTCCTTGTGTTTGGCAAGAGGAGAGGAAAAGTAATTTTCTGGAAGTACTTACATTGATTTTTGCAACTGATGACAACACTCCATCTGCTCTCAGATACTTTGGTGCCTCTGCCAATTTCTTCCCTAATGTATCCCTTCACCAGGTTTCTCTAGCTCCTGAACTTTGATCTTTCACCAGGTTTGAATGGGCCACTTCAATTTGTGAGCAAGAACCTGAGGTATGAACATCTAACCCTGTGCCCTAATTACAGATTAGCAGACAGATGGTATTCCAATGACTCCCCTTCTCAAACCTCCAGAAGCCTGAGGATATGGCTCATAGCTGCAACAGAGCTGTGGAAATCCCTGAAATAAAAGGGTCTTGAGGCCAATTAGGAGAAGCAGAATTTAAAAAGAACCAAAATCAACTTGCTCTTCTAGGAAAAGCCCCACGGAAATCAAGATTTCACCTAGCATTTAAAAATGCAGCCAAGTAAAGCAACGTCCTCTCTGCAGAAAATAGTAGGCTACCCTACAAATATTTGAGAATTTTACCCAGCAAGCACAATTCTACCCACAAAACCTGCAGTCTAAATCAAACAGATGGAAGGATTCAGTTTCAACCTGTTTGCCTGACACCTTTCATACACAGAGTTAAATATTAAACGAACCAGTAAAAGCAAATAAAGATTTGAAAGCCTGACATTTTTTAACTTTAAGACATTTATCAAAGTAGAAGCATACACAAATACCTTCACTACTTTCTCCAGCTTCCAAGCTTTCACAATGATCAAGCTACCTCTATGTCATGTGTTATGACTCAAGATAAAGTATTCCTAAAAAACATGTAATAGCTCAAAATACAGCATCACATAAGCAAAAAATAACCCCCCAAAAATCACACGCAAAACTCTTTTCAAGATCAAATACTCGACCCACTAGAGAAAAAAAAAAAAACAGAATGCAAGGTCAGAGATTCCTGAGAAGTGGCTAACTTCCAGCAGTTCACAAAGTAAGTATTTAAACCCCCAAAGGCTGATAAAAACAGCCTCAGTCTGCTCATCTGTTTCATTTGAAAGTAGGAAAGTAGGTTTGTGTGAACTTGTGTCCCTAAGAAATAAGCCCAACACAACGAGTGCAGAAAATAAATGTTTTAATCCCTTTTGTATCAGTGTACATGTGTGTAGACTCATTTACTACTATGCCCAGTACAGAGATAACTCTGATCCATGGTGTGCAGGTAGGATTAGATGATCTAAAGGTTTCTTCTTGCACAAAGTGTCTGAAATTATCTGTACTATTTGTTGACAAGTGAAAGAATTTGCCTGTAAAAAGAATAATCCCTTTTTCTAACCATTTGGCTATTTTCTCCTCATTTCACTGATCACCTAAACAAAAGAAAAAAAAAAAACAAAACACTGTGGCAAGTTAGAAATCAGGTGTCAGCCTTATTCCACTGCTGCTATTTGTCTTTGTTACTTCTAAAACCCAGGCCTAGAAGGATAAGCCTGGAAAACACAATGGATTTCAAATAAGCCTTTTGGTCTTTTGGGAGCCCTACAACATGCAAGCAACTTACTCCTTCAAGTTATAGGTTCTAAGAGAACTTAAAAGCTGAAAGAAAGAAAAAAAAAATTGGAATTACAGCACAGCCTCTTTGCATTTAGGCATTAGATGGAGGTTTGCCTTTGTATCAAATAAAAGGCTAATTCAGCAGCTACATCAAATACAGCAGCTTGTTTTGGCAATCTCATTTTTAGGAGATCTGATTTAGCTACTCAGCTTTAATACTCTTGCTTTTGAATTAACCATCTGTTCTGCAACATTTAGACAGACAGACCTGGTAAAAGAGGATGTCAATCTCAGGGGTCTTGGGGCTAGAACACACACATACAACATGCCCACAACAGGCAACCAGAGCCCAACAAAATAGTCCCAACTTCCTTGTTGGGAAGGTTTATTGTTGATTTTTGTATCTAGTCTGTGATTTCATTTTACCCAATTAGCAAGAGGAACAGGAGCCAACACAGCACATATTTTAATCAATTAACACAAAAAGGGAACAACTTTAAAAGGCTTTACAACAAAAAGACTTATTTACAACAGCTGTAGGTCAAGAGTTCTTAATCTAAGCCCCTTTAAGAAGATCGCCAAAAATAAAGCATGCTGTTTCAATGTAAAAGAAGTGCAAAATTCTTAGGTGAAAAGATGCAGTTACAAAGAACTCCATAGGCAACGATACTGTGCAGGCATGGAAGCTTCTTTTTCCCCTTAAAAAAAATCCATACAAGTACTCAAACGCTGTTCTTTAAAATTACCTCAAAAGACAGGATTTACAAGTGTTGCTTGATTACTGAACTTTTAACAAACATGTTACTCAATTGATCCCTTTAAGGGAAACCATTCATTTCAGGAGACTAGCAACACAAGTGGCTGAAAGATGGCCAAAGTATGCCACAAACATTTGACAAGCTCATGGTTCCCAGATCTTTTAACATCCTCTGCCACTAAAAAAATTAAACACTGCAAATAATACCAGTGCATTTCCATGCACATTGCCCCAGATATCACTAAAACTATGGTTTCCAACTGATAGTACTACAGTAGGCTCTCCAAGGTTTAGTATGTCCTACTTGTATAATACTGTCAGTAATAAGGGCTTACTGGTCCCAGGCAGACACTTAACTGACCTCCAAGACCTGCTTAAAAAAGCCAGTACAACTGCTCTTACAAGAGCTCTGGCAATGAGCCTGTGTGGTGTTGTAAGGCTGGTAGCACTGAAGTACTACAGTGTTTATTTCAACTATAAATCAAAGTATTGTAACTACACATCCCTGTAGACACAGGGCCTACTACAATTAACTATTCTTTTTCCATCTCTCCTCTACAAGAAAATCTCAACGTCAAATCCAGCAATACACCAGTGTAGAGCAATTTGTGTTCTCTCACTCCTGCCCACAATTACCTGTGTTCTCTGCACATTGGATTTCCACAACACAAATATTTTGAGAAGTGCTTAGCAGTGGCTCAGTTCCACCACAGCCCACCTCAACTGGCATCAGGCCACTGAGTTTGGAATCAGCACAATGAGTTCATATTCAAGAATCCCATGCTCAAATTTCAATCGTTAGTCACTTTCCACTTCTTCATAACACTTGGCTTTTTAGTGACTAAATTAAGGAGCTAAACCACGAGCTTCCAACACAAGCTAGCAAGCACTTAAATCAGAATTCCAAAATCAGGAATCAAGAGATAACAAAAATTCCTCAAGAAACCATTCTGAGATAGCGCAGAAACTCCAAATCACTATCCAGTCTTGATATAGAAAATAGCAGTTATCATTAGGATTGATAAATATTGATGCATATGACTAAATAACCAGCAAAGGATGCCAGAATATACCACTATGCTGAGATTTCCTCCCCTTGACTCATAGCAAATGTTCTATTAAATTGACTTTTAATCTACCGATTTTTGAATTCTGAAGCTTAACATTTTGAAATTCAGGTGTCTATACATAAGTAACTAAACACATGCTGTATTGTTCTGGTATTTGCCAAATGTTTTAAGAACTAATGTTGTAGTTGCTGAGTATTTTTGCACAAGTGACCAGTTAGCAATTTTCCTTTGTGCTCTTACTCCTGTTTCATCCACCTCTATTCCATCTACTATTGCCTTCTTCCAAGATTATTTCATCTTTAAGTAAAATAGTGAAGAATTTATTTACCCCCTTTCTTTTTACAATATGTTCTAGAATTGTTTTACCAGAAAAAAAAAAAAAAAATCATGTGACTGAAAGCAAGAAAAAGTTTCTACAAAAAAGGTACACCAAGCAACCTACTCCACATACATTTTATCTACTGCATAAAACCTGTACATCAGTACTTGAACCAAAGGTGATCTCTTTCCCTCAACAAACGAAGTGGCAGTAGAGTGATCAAGGATTTATTTTGAAGAAAAAAAATTTGGTGATGTAGCACTCAGTGAACCACAGGATATTAATCAATTATTCCTCCTCAATTTCATTAAAAATCTGTTCTGTTTCCACTTCAAAGCTTGCAGCTGAAGCTTTAGTTAACAGGTTGGGCCCAGAGTGAGAGGTTTCTCTAAGCCTCAATACATGAAGGAACACACTCTACAATTTCTTTCACAAAGAAAGTGGGGTGCGAACAAGCAGATATGAAATCCTGGATCCATTATCAGGCATATTTTTTTCCCCATAGGTACCTTAAAGTATGTATAGACATCAGTTAAGATAGCATTGTTCCTCTCCTATAGAAAAGTTTGTATTTTAACTAGTCCTTTTAGGTCTCATCAGGTGAATGTATAAATCAAATTTTGTTAGAAGCACACCGAGTAAAAGCTTTTTTCTTCTTCATCAATATATTTTGCATTATCATCTCTAATGTTCACCATGTTTACAGCTGATTTTTTCAACAGTAAAAAATTCATAGGGATTTTCAATATATTATACATGTGTGACAAGTTTCCCTAAAGCACAGTTTCTCTGCCACATTGATACACTGAATCATCAGATTCTATATAAAAATTAAACTTCTGGAATACAGAGACTTACCCTAGACATTAGAGAAAGGTCACATTAACTTGCTCTACTCCATTTCTTTAAACAATGACTCTGGAGGGGCTAGAAAAAGAGATGCAGAGAAAGTCCTACATGTTTTGCATTTATCCAGCAGAAATGCTATAAGAGCAAGCAAAAAAACCCACATTATCCTAAAAAAAAAAAAAAAAAAAAAAAAAAATAAAAATAAATCACTTAAGAGCAAGGATTTATTTACACCTCAGGTTTAATTGCCGGGAGTATCAGCAAGGAATCCCATTACAGCTGATGGTCGTTGTGTGGTACAAACACCTCTTAAAGAAAATTACAACTACAGGATCATGGAGGCTAGAAGGATCTGCAGGAGCCCAGCCTCCTGCTAAAAAGGCCAACACTCAAATCAGACCAGGTTCCTTTTACCAGCTGCACCTTGAAAACTGACTCAAAGGATGAAGATACTTCCCCAGAAAATGAAAGCCTCCAATTCTTTACAATCACTTTTAATAAAGTTCAGAGAGATCATTTGCTCAGACCAGCCCTAAGCCAGTAACAAATCTTGATAACTTTTTTTGTTAAATACTTTTACAGTTAATCAGTTTCAGAGATACTGAATTACTCCAGTTTTCCAAAACATTCCAGAAGTTTAACAGTATCCCCTGTTACTAATGCTTAATACATTTTTAAGCAAGTCATGTTCACTTAGAAATGAGTCACAGCTACATCTATCCAGGCAGATCTGAAGCAGTCTCAGAAGACACCTAGTTCTGACTCAAAAAAAAAACCCAACTGGATTCCTCACATCCTGAGACCAGTGTCTTCAAGTGGAACAAATGAACTTGAATTTCATATGAATAACCCATGTTTAGACATTAGTTTTTCAAGTGAATTGTCACAACTGCATCACTTTCCCTTAATTCACAATACTACTATCAGCTACCACAGACAAACCCAAAAAAAACAAACACACAAAAGCAAGCCTACACAAGAAGTGATTTGTGTCACAATATGTTTGGGGATGATGGCTCTAATTGGCTGCACCAAATAACTCTTTACTTCACTCTCTAATAGTTACATTTCTGATGCTTCAAATAAGCTTCAGCATTTACTGACTGAATGTAAGAGCATCTCACATGAAAACCAATGCATTTATTCTTAGATACAGCATATTTTTTACTAGCATAAGCTGAAAAGGATTACATTTTTACAGGCCTAAATAAATCCATATTTTATTTGAAAAGAAAAAAAAAATAAGTTTAAAGTCCCCACATATGTTCAATGTGTGTGAAGCAGCATATTTCATACACAAAAAGTTAGAATAGGTGACGAGATGTTTGGAGGTTTCAGTACCCATTGACCAAAACCTGGAAATAATTTTTAAAAATAAAAAAGACAAACACCCAGCAAGTATCAATCTGAGTGTCAGCCCACAATCATAAACTGTATCACCTCTTCTCAGCTTGCTCTCAAAACCAAACCAGAACAGGCAAGTGTAAGAGGCAGGCAACTTGGTACCTCAGGATACAACAGAGGCACAAAAGGTCAGCAGACAGGCTTCTTTCCTGAGGGCTTCCTACAGCACAGGAGACTGCAGAGAGATCCTTGTGCTCCCATCAACAAGTATTAAGGACAAGCTCTGGGTAAGGGATCCAGCTTAACCAGAGGAAAATGTTCTACTCCCTGCCTAAGGATGGTTCTTCCTCAAAACCTCCCAGGCAAGCACTGTTGAAGGTTAAGCAAAGATTCACCATATATCTTTATAGTTCTCAAAGAAAGTTCATTTCAGATTAAGGTATTACATTGCTAATCAGCAGAGTAATGAATAGAAGTCTTAAAAGAAAGCATGCTATTGAAAATGATAGAATTTTTGAAATAATAGAAGTGAACCAAAACCCCTGAAATTTACATAAGAGGCAAATGTAGACACAAGTCATGAATTGAGACATATTCAAGTTTTGTCTCTGGTACAGATAGTCAAATTGGTCTGAGCAAATAAGTACTAGTAGTGCAAACAGTAGTTATAAATTTTATAGACAATTTTGCTAAAATGAAGGCCATACTGAAGTCACAGGAACAAGACCCAGGAAGAACACTGAATATCTCAAGTTGGAAGGAACCCATAGGGATCATGAAGTTCAACTCTGCTGCTCACAAGACAACCTAAAACTAACCCTAAAGACTAAGAGCATCCTCCAGGTGCTCCCTGAACTCTTGAAAGGCTTGGGGCACATTAACATGGTGTAGTGTGAATAATGTCTTTGAGATGAACAGAAGCCATCTGCATCTCAAGAATGCTAAAGACGACAAGGTGGGCAGTTGGACACTCTGAAGATGGGCTCAGCATAGCCAAACAGAACTTGAAGTTTCTCTTCTAAAAATTGATAGTATCAAACTTCTCAAAGGATACTCCCAATTTGCCACTAGGTTGAATTTTTAAAAAAACACACAAAACAAAACCAAACAACCAAACCAAAACCACACAACAGTAAAAGCTTTTAACTTAGTAATGTTCTTTACTTTGTGATCCCTTTCCAAAGTCAGTATTAGTTCTCTGCATCAGGAATAAATCCATTGCAGGAAATCATTTGACCAAGACAGATCTTTTTGATAAGGGCTGTAAAAATGCATAGAAAAACTACTCATCAGATCTGCCTTGGTTTTAGTATCTCACTTCAACATCAAGTCCAGTAGAAAGAACCATCCTGGGCCACATAGTTATTTCCATTTTCCTAATGATGTTTCAACAAGCACAGGACTGACTTTACTAAAACTGGTTGCAGAAGTCGGCAACATAGGGAAAACACAACACAGAGCAAGATGAAAACAGTGGATATATAGTAAGATTATTTTGAAATTCCATCAGGCACAAGACCACACAAACCCTCATAAAAACCTCCTTATGCTCTAGCAGAATTAGAGCAGTGGTCATTTACTGTTTTGTAGGAAAAGCTAAAGTAGGGGTTGTAGGAAAAGATGCTGTAAGAGTAACTAGTAGTTTATTTGCCACACAGCACCCAAGTACCAGCTCCTAGACCACTTTACATACACACTTCACTTCCCAACCACTAAAATCAACAAGGTAAGCTAACAATTCACCACTACCTCCAAACCAATTAGCAGGCTTGTAATGCAAATACTAGCTCTTCTAGTTAGCACTTTTAACAGAGTTGTGTCCACTTACAAAATGAACCTTTGTTTGACATTGTTCCCTAAAAGGTTTTTCATAAAGTACTGTTAAGTATGCCACAAGAATGTTAAATTTTAGATTTCTCTTAGCTGGAGCTTCTTGCCAGCAGAGATGCTGTAGCATAGCTGTCATCCCACTAAAGGTGCTAGGTAAATCTTAACATCTTTTACAGGCATCTCCCCTGACTTATGTGATAACCAGAGCACACAGATGCTGTTACAGTGGCTCATAGGTGGCATCTTGTTTGACCATCATAACTTTTCATCTACACTTCTGCAACTTCAGAATAACATTCTGCTGTTTACTTTTCAGAATACTGACAGAGTATGTTGACACCCAAGTTAATCAAGAACAGTTGTTCACAAAGCAAGACTTCACTACAGCAACATATTGCAAGGATTGCCAGCAGTCTCTGACTCACCATGGGCCATACACATACCGACGACTGGTTTAAACTCTGACTAGTCATCTAGTAGCCACACCTCTTACATGCTCCTGAAAAACCCACTGAGAAGTAGTGGTTGCATATCCAAAGGAAGTTTGCCCTGTAATCCTGTATTAATGTTTGGACTATAAATGAAGCATCTCAGATGGCTCCTATCTCAATACTAAAATCAAACCAGAGAGTCTCATCTGCACAGTACATGAAATTCCAGAAAGCAGGAATCTCAGCAGTACTGCTGCTATACATTGTTATGTCACACTTTTTATAATACCATCCACTGATCTGCACAGCCTTTTTTTTTCCAAGAGATTTCAAATTGTGTCCAAACTTCTGTTAGCTCCATCCCCTAACTGCGGGGCTCAGAAGCCAACCTCTTCTTGTAAGCCCCAGAGCTGAAACAGAAGTCCTGTTGGGCTTGGGACTCCACATGGGTATTGGTGCCCATGAGCAAAGTGTTGTCAATTCACAGAAGCCACCTACCCATGTTGCTCTACTGAGCAACAGGATCCATTATCCAAACTGGGGGATGATGAGAAATACCCCACCTGATGCAAAGCTGGGAAGTCACTACCCACCTTCTTCATGTCAGAGAGCATCTTGCAGCAGGATGCAGGGAGGACACGTTTCAGATACTACAGCACAATATTCCCTCGTTTCACTTTGTGCTCAGCAGAACAATTTTTCTGCCTACCACATGCTTTACGTCCGTGGCAGGAAGAAAAAGAAGGGTACCTTTAAAAAATGGTGTCTACATTGAATGCTATCCTCACTCATACTAGTCAAGCTGAAGGTAACGGAGGTTAGTTTGAAATGTAGTCTTTCAAAGGAAAATACAGTTTGTCCAGAGATGATTATGGACAATTCCAGTAAATCATGGCCAGAAAGCATACAGATTTCTAATCATTTAGGCTTTTGTAGATGCATTTAGAATGACAAGCGTGAAGGGCACTACAAAATAGGAAAAAAATATCCTTGCAGCATATATTTAAATAATTCTAGTCATCCTCCTCTTCTCTGCTACCCACAATTAAAGCAAATATGTTTCTACACAAGTTGAGGTAAATGATTTAAGTCTTTTAGAACAAAATAATACTGTCTAGAGGTAACAGCATTCTCAGGCAGTTCAGAAGCCAAATGCTTTGACAGTACATTTGCCATTTCCTTCTCTTTATGCCACATTTTATCTTGGTGTGTAAATACATTTTTTAAGTCACTAACATTTTTACACAAAATTAAGTTCAAACTTACACGCCCTTTCTATAGTAGTGGTTTATGCTCAGGGATGGAAAGAGGGTTCTTACAACAGGTAATATTGTCATACTATATTATGGAAATATAGTCACTGCAGTTCCTTAATCTCTGCTGAGGATAGATATTTTTGTCATGATAGGCAATGTACATAGAAAATATTTACCTGCCACAGTCATTTTAGTATTAGAGCCAAAAAAACCCAACCAACTAAGGAATCCAACTGTATTTGCCTGTTAGACACATCTGTAAGGGTTAATTCTCAAAGCAGCTCCTGAAAAAATAATCAAAGCTGAAGAGTGAAGGGAAAAGCAGCAGATAATTAAACTAAGGATCTTGTCAAGAAAGATAAAAATGTGGTTAGAGGTCAGTGAAGGACAAGGGGAGGGAGAGAAAGAATTCTGGAAGATTCCTGGCTGGGCTTTCCTATAAGGAGAGAGCTGCCAGCAACAAACACCATCTCCCAGGGAGCGGGGGAATAGGTACTGCCAGGATGGCAGGACCACAACAGGACAGGTGCTCCCTCTAAGTTAAACCCAATGCCAGGACAGGCAAAGAGCAAAGCTAGTGTCTCCACCACCTCTGGCTCCAAACAGCTTGGCTGCAGAGGAATTAGAGGAATGCCTCTATCTGCAGCTGTGACATGTGAAGAGAAAATCCCAATATCTCTCCTTCCCATCAGAAAGCAAATACTACACTGCAACCAAAGGAGCGCTTAGAAAGCCACGAGTTCCCAACTCGTGAAGGAAGCCTTACAGCAGAGCAGAGAGAAGTGGAAGTGCTGCCAGCCACGGAGCACACCAACAATTCACTCATTGGAAATGTTAACAGGATGACAGCAGGTGCAGTGGGAAACCTGCACTGTCACACTGAGTAAGAGCCCAACTGCACGTTGCAAGCTCAGCATCTGGCAAGTCAGACCAGGATAGGATATTCTGGATTAGAGAGACACCTGCAACAGAGGACACAGGGATGTGGCCTCCGAGAACCCATAAGACCTCCAAATTCTACAGTAACAAATGATAGCTCATGAGGTGTTTGGTAGCATTTTACAAACAGAAAAGTAGGAAGTCTTAAGAGACTAAACAGCTCAAAAAAATCCTGCCTTGCTAGGAGTTTAAGTAAAACAAAACCATCACTTGAATACTTTTTAAAGTGTGATTCTTGGCTGCTGACAAGAACTCAGCTCTCTCCCACCCACATAGGAGATGAGTTTCTTAACTTCTGCTACAGAATATGACCAATCCATTGTGCACAGAACTTTAGTTCACTGACAGCAAACTCAATCAAGTCTTCCCCTATAGTACATACCTCTTGAAGGCATGCTCCCTTTACCTTCTAGCTGTGCCTGCAGGGACTGCAAGTTCCTCTCCTGAAGTAAAAACACAAAGGAGGCAAGCAGTCAGCTTCTCCTGAGAGTAAGCAGCAAGCCCAAGGTAAAATATTATCTTAATTCTCAAGTTACGAGGTCTGACAGAGCTTTCTTGCCCCAGGTCACCCTTGCAGATATTCATCCTACTTATATTAAAAGGCATCTAAAGAGATTTTTCCACAGTCTCACCAAAAAATAGCTTAATCCTGTTTGTTAACTGTGGCATTCTGTATCAAGTCGGTTGCCTTCTGGTCTGTTCTGGGAATCAAGGGAGCAGTCGCATACCATATTTGTTATGTCAATTTGCACATATTTCACTTTGTCATCCCCTTATGTATTCTTGGAAGAAGAAAAGTCCAAACACTTGATGAATCAAAGGCTAAATTCACAGGATATGAGGCAAGCAGGTAAACTTGTAAGCAAATACAGGAATTGCAGTGAAACAATACAGGTAATAAGACAGAATTACTTTTCTATCTAGACTATTTTGTAAATTCTTGTTAATTCAGTCATTTCCTGACCAATCTTGTTCACTAGAATGAGTTCTGATAAATGATTTTACAACACTATTTACCAACTCCTTAAAAAACCAAAACAAAACAATCCTCCTTTGTATGATAGCCTTTGTTATCTCTTTAGAGTATCAGGTGACCAATTCCAACTCCATTAACAGCACAAAAACATCGCATTGTATTCAGTGACTTCTTTGTTAGCCCTATTGCTCATCGGTGCTGATTCCACTACTTGAAATACACAGCCTCAAACACACATTCATCACAAGTTCCTGTCCTTGCTCTTAATGAAACCAGTGCAAAGGCTTCGACTGACCTGGAGGAGTGGATGAAGCCCAAAGCAAGCACACACAGCAGAGGGAGTAGTTGTGATAAGGGAGGAGATGTTTTAAAAAAACCACAAACCAAACACCACACAACCATGTTCTGATGGGCAAGGACAAGGGCATTTCACTGCTGCCATGTGTTCCTCTCCAGATGCCAGTTATTCCATGTAGTAGTGCTAGCTATTACTGCCAGCTATACAGCTGCAAAGGCAGATTTAAGCATTTGGTATCTTGATTTCCAATATTGACTTTTACATGTTATTAGCTGTGGCATCTTTCTACCATCTTCTCCAGGAAGAGTTGAACGTGCAGACATCTGATGAGTTCCTTTCTTTCTTCCCTTCATAGGTCATATAGAAGCACAAAAAGCAAGACTAGCATCTCCAAGGATCTTAATGGTCTTTAAAAAGTACTGGCCAAAAATAAAAAAACCCACACCATGAAATTTAGCATGGAACTCAAAGATTTGTGTCTAAGAGTACTCTTCCCTCTATCTGCATTGAAAACTGCTTTCTTTATATTGTTCACCTAATGCCACACTAATCAGAGTTAATGTTAGTATTAATCTACTGGACAATAGCTATAAATTCATTAATTGTCAAACTGCATACAGCTTTTCTATGGCTTCAAGATTTATATTAAGATAAACTGACAACAAAACCACCTACTTTCTAAAAAGCAACACAAATGCTTTGCTCTCAACCTCACTTTACTTAGGAGGTGGTCACAATCCATCAGAACAAGCATGGCAGGAGGGAGGAGAAGGGAGAGGAGAGAAAGCAGATACAATCTGCTGAAGATCCCAAACAGTCCAATGACAAGAACAACAGACCCTCCAGCTCCTCAAGCCCCACCGTCTCCCCACTTTGGCACAGGCACAAAACATCTGGCTGCCTAGTGGAATTACAGCTTTTCCTTAGCCTTGCTCATTAAACTGCTGACTGACAATAAAAGTTTCAAAAGGCCTTTCCAGAAACTCCAAACCCCCCTCTGAGTAAAAGCTTGAAAAAAACTGGCAAACACTTCAGGAGTCCAAAAATCTTTCAGCAAAAAAACTCTTTCCATTCTGTTGAAACAAAAGGAAGTTACAGCTCTTAAGATTAAAGGGAAGCATACAATAGAAAGCAAGCAGAAACCCTGCCTCTCGCCATTTTAGAGCTGGATGATCTAGACATGCTGGGAACACCTCAGGTACTGCTGCAGTAAGGGTACTAAGATTCAAGGTTCCACTTAGCATAGTTTTCAAAGCAAGTAAATTAATTCAAGCTATAACGTCAACCCTGGAGCAAGGACAGAAGCTGGATGGAAGTCAGTTATGTTACACATTTCTAGAAGTTTCCCCCCTTTTTGCTCAAAGACGTAGTAAGACATTAAAATCTGAAGTTTCAAAATCAAAAAAAATCATCATGACTGCCAACATGGGGAGAAAAAAAAAACTATCCTTTCAATGGGATGTCACATCACAGTACAAAAGCAGGAGGAATACCACAACAGAGGGTAATGTTCAAGCTTACCCTCAGTTATGCTGCTTGTTTCCAGGTAAACCCCAAATTCTGCAGTGCCTCACAATTTTTCAAAACTCAAATATCCTCTTGGTGTATCTGCATGATCATTTTCCATTCACATAGAATATTATACCCTCTTAACTGAAGCACACGTTACTCTGTCTACAGTACACATCACAATACTGAAAATCAATGTCAGTTCCACACAGAAGAACTTCAAGCTGTTGATAACCTGTAAAGATCCTTACTTGTAGTTTCTCTGTTAATATTCCCCTCTGAGTTACAGCATCTGGGACCACAGAGAGCACGGAGGCCACAGTTTGAAGACTCAGTTGCCAAACAAGTTGAGGTACATCTTGCACAGTGGACTCCAATATCAGAATTTAAGTGAAAACATAAATTATAATACTTGGAATTGGCAGCATCCTAGTGTATCATAATGCACAAGCACACAGTGGTTTTGTTGCCATGGATTAAGCTGTGGAGCATTTTCCCAGACTCAATCTGAAATAGCACAATATATTTGGTTCCCATTTTAGCTTCACTGGTAATGTTTTAGAACTAAAACTAATTTGGTAATGTATACTGCTACCTCTGCAGACACTTGGGTGATCTGTTAACTATCCATGCCTTTGGGGAAAAAAAATAAATCCTTTTTAAAATAAATATTTAGTCATTTAAATTACAGCCCTAGTTTGTTACATACAAAGGCTAAAGGAGTGACCATCTGTCCTCATTACCATTCTTCCCTTCTTGTGCTAAAGATAGCATATAGAGTAAAAATAAACAAACTCTCAATAGCATTAGGAATTAGACAATGTCATGTTGAAAGATGCCCTAAATGACGAGCCTTATCTCTTCTTGCTGGCTGGGATGGCAGCAGGGCTCTGACCCATAGGGGGGAGGCAGCATTTAAGGCTTTGCTAGGTGGTCCCTTTGCAGCAGGCTCCATTCCCAGCTGTAATTGCTTGTCAGCCCTAACTGGATGCCTGAACACTCTGGAATAGCTCAGCAAAGTATTTAAACAGATGGATGGTACAGGCCGCTGGAACAAAACTCATTTTTTCTCTGGCCACGGCTCTCTTTCAGCACATTCCTTTGAAGTCCGTGCCACTGAGGAATCAGCAACAGCTGAGAAACATGTGTTATCATACAACATTGGGCACAGCAACAATACTGCACAGCAAGATGCTTTTGTTCAGTAAGCCTGCACTATAGAAAGCATTACAATGCCTTTTGTTGTGGGCAAGCCCTTTTTCCAAGCACAACAAGTAAACAGATTCCCTCCCCTTTAAGTAGTAACTCAAAAGGAAAAAGGTGAAGTAAGTGTATTTATCAAATGCATCCTACCTGAAAGCTTACAGCACCTATCTCCTCAAGTCCTCTTAGATATATTCAATGCTTTCTGTATTTATTTCTTAACCACAAAGACAACTAGATGCTTACAGAGATCCAAGTGGAGTAGCAGCCCAAATGGGCCCAACCTGCAGACCCTAGGACAGATCAAGCCCCTATAAGTTATAGTTCAAATCCACCTTCCTTTCCCAAGCAGGAAAAGTTCTGCAATCTCAACTTCACAGATAAACTGGAGACAGAGACAGCAGCATGACACCACCTGGTCCACCAGCCAGTCTCCCCCCTCCCCATACTTTACACTGATAAAGGATGATACAGAGAAAGATGACGTCCAGTCCTTAGAACAGTAACAGAATAAAACAAACATCCCCTCGTCAGCAAGGAAAACTGTGCTTGTCAAAGCTGTGAGATCACCGCAGACTTAGAAGGGAGCTAGGAAGGACAGAAAGAATTAGTTATTTATTAAACTGAATTTGAAACTAGACTAACTGTCCAGATTCAGAAGCATACAGCTAGCTATGTGTGTATGTAAAATGATAGCAAGTTATAGCCCAAAGCTGACACAGTTGCCTAATAGCAAGTTTCTGTAGAATCAAGTCTCATTTTCACTGAAGAGAGGACTACCTGCAACAGGGATTTTGCCTTACATTTACAAAGTTTACAAGTCTCAAATATTACAGGAAGGCAGGCACTGAGATTATAGTAAGCCATATATTCTGTAAAGTTCCAATCCTGGCCTGAAAAAAAAAAAAAAAAAAACAAAAAAAAAAACCAACCAACCAACTAGAAGAAAACATAAGCATTCAGAATAAAACCCCTAGAAAACCACACAACATTTACATTTAATTTTGAGATAGAGATCTTGAAGACTTAAAAACCCAGGAAAAAACCTAGAATTAGAAAGCAAACAAAAAACCCCACACATACTAAGGCAATCTCATAATTACAGCACACACAAAAAAAAAATTACCAGGAACCGCATGCACCACGCTGAGGGGGGTCCTCAGCCCAGTCCCCACGGGACAGTTGTCCACCCTACAATTCATTTTAATAGTTTCTTTCTGAAAAGGCCAACATTGCTCTTCAAATGCAGCTTGAGAAAAAGACTCTTAAGGTACCACAGAAGAAGCAAGTGCTGATATTGTCAGAGATATACAGGGTATGAAAATAACTCTAGGCTCAAAACAAATGGCGATGATCAAGATTTATACTTTACAACTTTTGAAGAATGAGTATTAGAACAAGCAAAACTACCACCCAACCAGCGTTCCAAACCACAACTAAACAAGGAGTAAAACGTTTACAGGTAATTATTCTTAAAATAACGAGTAAAAGCACTTAACCGATTCAGGAAAATCTCTGCATGTTAGGAGGCACAGGCAGGAAAGCAGCTCAGGCAGAGGTCATACTGCCATGCGATGGCAGAAGCAGGAACACAACTCACCATTCTCACTGCTCAGCTCGGCATCTCAGCAACTAAATCTCTTCCTTCCCACCTAACATGTTCTTTTTCAAGGCTTCCCTCAAAATTATTTCAAAAACTGATGCTAATCAACTTAATTCGGCTCTTTAGAATTACTGGTGGTGTTTCCAGAAACAGTCCAAGGTACAGTTTTAAAAGACTTAAACTTCTTGCTAATATGACCTTTTTTCCTTCCATTTCCCACCAATCCCAGAATTTTGAATTTCCTGAAAAAAATTAGGAAAAAAAAACAAAACCAAAGAGGAAACAAGTGATCAAATTCTGTTGGGCTTTTAGGGGTAGGGAAGGAAAAGGACGGAGAAATTACTGAAGTGTAAGAAGTGAACCACCTTAACACTCTCAGCTGTCCTAAAGGGCACACAACTAAACTCTATGAACACCAAACGGGCATTTCAGTTCCTTCAGCAATATATCAAATAATTTTTAACCATATGACACCAAGCAAAGTACTACTAGTTTAATGTGTAGCCTACTTTATAAATCCATGTCCATCTGAAATAGCACTGTCTCTTTTTAAGAGAAAAAAAAAAAAAAGTATGGCTTACTTAATTTGCACATAAACTTGGGGTCTTTTGGAAAGGTGAATCAAAAAACTGAAGGTAACACTACCAAGATCCACACTATTTCCTCCTGACCTAAAAAGTTGACATCTTAGTCATGAATTACATATCCTGTACTGAAAAAAGACATGGCTTTTAACTTTAACAACACTTAATCACCTCCCTACCAAACACAATTAACTGGGAGCCTGAAACCCCTTAAACAGGTGTCTTTGCAGAAATCATTAAGCAATTGATTCCCCTGCTCTCCACAGCCCAGCTCACACTTAATTTTAACATGTGATGCTGACTAGTGCTGAGGCAGAAGCTTATGAAGTCCGAACCAGGCTCCATCAACCATACAGCAGCTGACACAGCTGCAAAGCAGTGCCCAGAGGTTTTGTTAAGAAGTCAACGTCTGATCTATCTGCAGCTTTGGGATGGAAAGCATGACAGGTGTCACTCCAAAGGGGACACTGAAATCTGTAACCTTCCCCCGATTCCGATTTTCCACGCTGATGAAACCCACGAGCAGCACTGAACTGTAATTTAGCACGTCACTTTGCCAGCACATTAAAACATCTCACTGTTGAACAGAACATGAGGCACACACCGGACCCTGGACCAGACCTTCCCAACAACCGTCCAGAGCTGCATCAACCAAGGAGCAGAATCCACATTCTTACTCTTTCAAATTCATGCCTCTGTATGGGGTTATGGTACTGTATTTGCTTAAGCTTTTCTCACCAACAGTTCCCCAACGAAAAAGAAAAATCTCACACATTCCTTGCTGGCAAAAGAGATTTTCTTTTAATCTTTTTTCTTAGTGGGGGAGAGAAAGAAGGCTTAGGGCAGGAATAAAAGAGATTAATCGTGAAACAAATCCGTACAGTCTGGAGAGGGGGAAAGAAGAGCAAAACAAACAGTCCACGTCGGGGGTGGGGGGAAAGAGGAAAAAAGAAAGAAGAAAAATGGGTTTAATTTTCCTTTCAGGGATAGCAAGAGGGAGAGGAAAAAAGAAAACTACTACAAAGATCTCCCCGTGTAAAAAAAGTAGCTTCTGAAGTCCCTTCCTCAAGGACACAGAGAAATATCCCTTACTTTCCACATGATGCCCGAAGGAAGGAGAAAGACAAAATGCCAGGAGAGAGAAAGGCTGGAGGAAGCCGGGGAAGTAGCGGAGGAAGAAGAGAAAGGACGGGAACGAGTGCGAGCGGGCAGGGGAGACACGGAAAGGGGAACGGGAGAGCTGCGGGGGAAAAAATAAATTAAAATCCGAGAGGAGATGAGAAACGGGCAACACGGACGGGAAAGAAGTTGAGTGCGGA
>NW_008627482.1:2567-22372 GCF_000691845.1 Merops nubicus | reverse complement strand
CCAGGGGGACAATCCCTGCCCTGCTCCTGCTGGCCACACCAGTGCTGACCCAAGCCAGGATGCTGGTGGCATTCTCAGCCACCTGCTGGGCACACGCTGCCTCATCTCCAGCTTGTCAGCCAACACCCCCACGTTTTTTTCCACCATGCAGTTTCCAGCCACTCTTCCCCAGCCTGGAGCCTTGCAGGAGGCATTTTACACACTGCCATGAGGGGTTTTTCCTTTCTCAGTGAGCACAACTGGACAGCAGATACCAGAAACCTCCTCCCTTTGTGTGCATGTCCCGTCCTTTTCCACTTAAACCAAACAGCAACAAAAAAGAACAAAGATGCAACATATTTACCCTCGAGGTGGCTCTTAGTCCTAGACTCATCCCATTACTTTATTTCTACAAGCAACACAATTTTGGTTTTTTAAATGATGCCCTGTAGGACACTGAAGGGTTTTATGTAGTCAAAAAAAAAGCCATTGTGCATGGGGAAAGCTAAAGTTTCAACTTCCATCAGCTTAGCTTTAAGCCAGATCTGTACATCTTTTCAGTACATACTCTGATCTCTTTATCTTTTAAAATATTACAGCTTTTCTGAGGAATTTCAGCTGTACAAAAATGAGCTATACTTGACCTATTGATAAAATAACTTACTTCAGGTGCACAAATCAAGGAAACAACATCCCAAATGAAATTATTGTTCAGTAGTTGAATTTCATTGTCTTCTATATAAGATAATGGAATTAAATATGTACACTTGCATGCTGGATGGACCCAAAATCCCCCAGTTTCCTCTGGATGGGTCTATCCATGGAAATGTGAGAGTTACACAGGCTCAAGTGCTTTATCACATCCTTACCCTTGGTTCTGCTTCTCCACAGTGACATTTAACACAAGGAATGCTTGTTCTCACTGGAGCTGCCTACAGCCTGCCTCCTTTCTGGTGGTCTTTTTGCAAGTTTTTCCTGTTTCTTTATATATTTTATTTCTTTATTTTTTTATCTTTATATATCTCTCTGCATTAGTCTTGCACCAAGCAGGAGTATCACATATGGATGATGATGTCAAGAGATCTCAGCATCCATTACTACAATATGATCTGTCATGAGCATGCAGTAGTTCTTATTTTGATAAAATTTCCTTGTAAGATGTATTATTAAAAAAAAAACAAAACCAAACAACCAAACCCCAACCAACCATAACACACCAAAAGCAGGGATGCTGTAGAAACAGATTCCAGAAGCGGTTAACAGCCTCTGAAAAGTCCTGCTGTCCTTCAGCCTTTGTTTGAAACCTTAATTAACTGTACCCTGTTAAAAGATAACCAGAATTTTAGGGTGCTGATGACTCGATACACACAAAAACAACCATCTGGGTGTGAAGTGTGTAGAAGGATTGTCCTTGTGCTCTGCACCACACCGAGTGCCTGAGGGTCAGAATTTGGGGTCAGGAAGGCGATGGTGACAAACCTACACAAACAGACACTTCTGATGTCACCCCGACGGCCACTGTGCATTCCGGGTCCCTGCCTCGGTGGCAGCAGCCTCATTAGGGAGGGTTTTGATCTCCTGTTTGAGCAAAGCTTCGCTAGAAGGGAGCCTAAAAGTAGCCAGGAGGCTGGCTTAGTGACTTCAGCACACGGGAAAGAGCCCAGCTTTCCTGCAGATATATGAATGGACTAGGGGAGTCTTTTTAAAGGTTATGAAGTCCTTCTTTCTCCCCGTGTCTGAGAACTCCTATTGATGTGAAAGGAACCTCTGTCCTATTCATTTCAAAGGGGGTTTTGTCAGGAAAAAGAGCTTGATCAAAGTAGCTACTAAGCATGCTTGGTAGCTAATGTTCGGAGTTAAATGTATCAGCTGTTCCAAACCATTTCTATTTCAAATTATTCAAAGCCTGCACCTTTTCCTCTTTAAGGTCACCAAAACCTATCAGCCAAAAACCTGAAATCTAGTATGGAATAGCTTCTCGGGAGATGTAAAGGTTGGAAGAAAAATTATAGAAGTTGAAAACTGAGTAAAAATTTTGAGCCCAACAGCAACAGGCACTATATAAAACTAAATAAAAAGGCAGCTACGAAACCAACTGATTCCCCAAATTATAGCAGGAAGGTAAAATGATGAAAAATGCTTGAGCTAGGAAGTGGCAGGAAGCTGCAGAGCTTTCCACCACAAAACCCCACGTTAAGAAATACACTTAAGATGAAAGGGAAGCGTGCTCTGTGCCTGAAGGTCACCACAGGCATCGGGAGGGGCTGTCACCTCCTTAAAGCAACCTGGCTCAGCCGTTTCCTGGGGTAGAAAACCTTGGCTTCTTACTCCAAAGATAAATCCACTCTTGCTGGTGACAGCGCTCTTTTACAACCCAATTCAACGAGTCAGTCAACAACAGAGCAATCCTGAAACCAAATGAATTGGTTTTACAATTATATTCCATAAACCTGCAGCACGCTTGTAGGACGCGCTCCTTCCGTGCAGAACAACTCGTTTGCCTGACAGGTACCAAGCCACCGAGGCAGCAAAAGCTTTTGTTTTATGAGAGGTCATTCCTAGGTGCTTATAAAGACACAAAGTTTTACCTTTGCAGGCTGAAATCTGTTTTTCAGACATGCTTATGTGGCTATATTCATCTCTCTCGCTGTGAGTGCTTCAGTTGAGCATGTGTAGAACATCAAGTAAAACCATTAGCCACCTGCACGGGTGCAGCTCACAGAGACAGAAATCTGGGTGTGAGTTTTAAAACAGAAAGTTTAGAACATGAAGCAAAAAAAATATGCTTTTCAAAACGGTTTTAAATACAGCCATACTTTTTTTTTTTTGCCAAAGGGTGCTTAATAATAAGGATATTCACAGATTGAATATGATACATGAATTTGTATTACAGAAATCACCGTGTCTCAGTAGATAAACCCCCTGAAAATCATAAACATTAAGAAGTCTTCCAAAAGCATTTTGAACCTATCTATCTGACCTATTTCCTTTCTCTGGCAGGGGAAGGCTGAGAGCCCTGGGGATATTTAGCCTGGAGAAGATAAGCCTGAGAGGGGAGCTCATCAAATGCTGATCATTTGATGAGGGGATCAAGAGGCTGGGGCCAGACTCTAGTCAGTGGTGCCCAGGGACAGGACAAGGGGCAACGGGCACCAACTGGAACCCAGGAGGTGCCACCTGAGCAGGAGGAGAAACTTCTTTGGTGTGAGGGTGCAGAGCCTGGAGCAGCTGCCCAGAGAGGCTGTGGAGTCTCCTGCTCTGGAGAGATCCCAAACCCTCCTGGCTGTGACCCTGGGTGAGCTGCTGGAGCAGGGGGTTGGGGGAGATGATCTCCAGAGGTCCCTTCTCACCCACCCCACACAGGGATCCTGTGACACCACTTGATGCTGAAAACAGTCAGTGTGGAGAGAATGGGGTTGTTTTGGTATTTGCCAGGCAAGACTTGACAGGAGATCCACTGCAGCATCACATCACATCACAGGGTGTGATGTGGCAGTGAGATTGTGTTGCAGCAGCTGGTTTGGTTACTCACGAGTGGGTTTGGCCACAGGCTTCAACACAACAGCTTCTTCTGTGGCATTAAGTCACCTATAGGCAAGTGAAGAGGAGGGCATAACACCAGGTCTGACTGCTAAACCTCTCCTGTGCTGCAGGAGATCTCCCAGTTTTAGTACTTCTCTTAAGACACACAAATACTCCTTCCCATTTGTTGGGGGAGCCCCTCAACCAAAAAAAAAAAGAGAAAAACCCTTTACATTAAACAAAACCACACGATGCAAGGACCAGTAAAGAGGAAAAGAATGGTTGTGATTTGAATTAGGAAAGGACTGTTAAAATTGCTACATGGTAAGGGTTGTATTTAACACCATCAGGTTGTGCATAATAACAGTAGGCTTTAAAAAGAGAGAGATTCACCAAACTCTCATTTGGAAAAGTCTAGCAGAGAAAATCAAGTTCACAAATACACACAAAAAGGTCTCCCACCTCAGAAGGCACATACAAGAAAATTATGTAAAAAATTGTGGTTTTTTTTTTTTTTCTTTTTTAAGAATTTAATTTTGAGGAGCTGGGAGCTCCCCAGCTTGTGTTAAAAATTGAAAAAATAAACCCCATCCTGACCCTTGAAGTACCACAAAGTTAAGAATCATGGAGCATTAAAAACTATCATGACTTTTATTCAGAATTCAGAAGCCAGAGTTTAGGAATTTCCCAAAGTGGAGTGTGAAAAATCTCTGCCCCAGCAGTAAGAGTTGCTCCCTCTGCTCTTCAGAGCTTCATGGTTCTGCAGAGGTTTAGAACAAGGGTAGAAGTGGGGCTGCTTCCTAAAAATAAATTTGTAGGCAACTGTAAAAACAGGAAATCAGGAAATACACAAAGCATCACCTTTTTCTAGATACCCTAAAAGAAAAAAATCTTGATAATTACTGTCTTCTGGATGAGTGGCCCAGATATCCCAATTATTCTCACTGATGGGAAAGTGGCAGCATCTTCCCTGCTCAGCGAGTTGTGAGGCTGAGGTGATTCCCTGCAGTCCTCTCTGGGCAGGAGGTGCCCATTTCCTGGCTTCATACAGGGAATTTAGGAACTTTGGTGCCACCAGCACCCAAGTGTCTCCCTGCAGGGGGGCAGCTTTGCCAGTGCAGGGGTGGCCTTTCCATCACAATGGGATGGCTTCAGTGGGAGCTTATGTCAGCTGAGAGAAGGTGACAGTTTGTTTTCCATTATCTGCACAGCCATATATCAGTCCTTTAGCATGCACACCATCAGATCTCAGCCTTTTTTTTTCCTTTCTCAATCTCTTAAGTCCTTCCATAACCACTTCAAAAAGAAAATCCCCTCTGTTTCTCTGCAGCTGGGGTAGAAGCAGGTGGCTGCCCCACCTCTAGAGCAGTAAGGTGTCTGTAGTCTCAACTCCTCCTCTTGCTCTGGTACCTCTTTCTGCATCATGCTGGTCCTCTGGCATTGCTCTGCACCTTACCCCCAAACTGGATCTCACAGAATCACAGAGTCCTTCTGGTTGGAAGAGAACTTCAAGATCATCAAGTCCAACCATTAACCCAGCACTGCCAAGTCCACCACCAAAACATGTCCCTCAGCACCACATCTCCACAGCTTTTCAATCCCTCCAGGGGTGGGGACTCCACCACTGCCCTGGGCAGCCTGGCACAGCCCTGGGCAACCCTCCAGGGGAAGAAATTGTTCCTTAAGTCCAACCACAACCTCCCCTGGGGCAACTCCACTGGCTGCTTCCTCTTCTGCTGTCCCTTGGGAGCAGAGCCCGACCCCCCCCTGGCTCCAGGCTCCTGTCAGGAGCTGTGCAGAGCCAGAAGGTCTCCCCTGAGCCTCCTTTGCTGCAGGCTCAGCACCCCCAGCTCCCTCAGCTGCACGTTGTGACCCCAGTGCAGGACCTGGCACCATCAGTGTCCCTGGTAGCACAGGCCACTCGTGGTGTCTGTCAAGGCTTGCCAGGCTGGGGCAATCAAGGGATGGCACAACACTTTGTGTGAGCTCTCACCCCTGCTCGCCCACTCTTGCTGATGAGAGCTGCTGTGCAGAAACAGCCCAGCTCTGGCTGCTCACAGCAATTCTCCTGCCCCAGATCACTGTTGAGAGTTGTAGTCTGGAGGCATTTCCCTAGGAGAAGAGATTACACTTTTATTCGATCCTGCTGCTAGTCAGAGGGAAGTTTATTCTCACACACATTTGAGTAGCATTGTCATGTGTTCTGTACTCCCCCCTTCTCTCTGGACAACAGGACTGAAAGCAATCACAGAAAAACAGTCTCTCAGAAACATTGCTGTGCATCAAAAAAGGAAAAAAAATCAGCTCAACTGCAAAAAAGTCAGAGGGGAAATGGAAGTGTTGTGTTGGCCATGAGCAGTGGTGATGCTCTCTGTGCTATTCTCAGCAGACACATTCAACATAACACAAGAAAGGCTTTTTTGTCTTCTGTCATGCAAGCAACGTGCAGATTTTAAAATGTATTCAACTTTAAATTTCTGTGCTTCCTTGTAAAAGAGGCTTTTTAAAGAAAATATATAAAAAAAAAGACACTTATTATGCAAACATCAGTCCTAGCAAATCTGATCCAGTGTTTCCTCTGCCAAACTGCTGTTGATCACTGTTCTTTGAAATACCTTGTTACATATATGGTCATATCTTTATAAATACACAAAGGCTTTAGGAGACCTGCTTCCAGGGAGCCAGACCTTTATAGCAGCTATTGCTTCCTCAGGAACCACATTGTGAGCTGTGCTCAGCTGAGCAATTTATTCTTATTGAAGTAACTAATGGTCCAGCATCCTGAAAAGGTGGGAGAAGGTTGCCTGTAGCACATTCAGCTGCTTCACTCTTCTGCTTTTGGTTTGCAGTCAAACTCCTTTTTTTTTTTTGGCAGGAGGAGCAGCATGGTTCCTTTTGAGGTGGACCTCAATACCTCCTACCCATTGCCAGGTCCTGTCTGGGGGATCCTCACTTCAGGGCTTTGAACTCAAAGAGGGAAGAGCTGGGAGCAGATGGGGAGAAGAGAGGAGGAGACAGTTGTATGCAAAAAGGCAAGAGCTACCAGCTGAGAAAAGGCCAGTTTGGAGTAGGCACCACCTCAACACTTGGAGAAACCTCAATAACCAAGAAGTGTAAGGTTTGGTGGATGTGCAGATCCACAGAGCTGTCCCTGTGTGAACAATGCCATTCACACCTCCGAGAGCTTTTGTTTCACTTGGTCTTGATCCTGAGAGTATATTTTCACACAACTGAGTCTAACTACACACACCTCTAAATCTGGACTTGAAGATGGGTGTGTAGAGCCTCCTCCTTGTGTCCCAGACTCAGGTTTGGAGTAAAGACAGAACAATACCTGCCCATGTTTCTCTGAGGTTCATTAATGTCATGGTTCAGCCTCAGGTGGGAGCTGACCCCCAGAGCTACTGCCTGCTGCTCCCTCTGCAACAGGTTAGGGGAGGAGAAGCAGGAGGAAGAGAAAACAAAAACCCCAAAAACAACACAAAGAGAGGAGAGACAACAAGAATAACAACATCATCAGTGAAATAATAGATAAAGGGAGTGATAACAAACTCCTCACCCAAGATGCAGCTCTCCCTGCTCCAGCCACAAGCTAAACACCACCGCTGGAGAGCCACCACCTGCTCTGCAGACCAGCCCCTTGTATAGGTGGCAGGATGTCAGTAGGGCACCAATCCCCCTTGGCTGGTTCCATTGTTTATCCAGCCTGTGGCCCCTCCCAGCTGCAGCCACTGGGTAGAACATTAACCCCTCCCTGGCTGGGGAAAAAAGGAAGGCAAGACTTAACCATGGGAACTGAACTGTGAGTGTAGGATAGGGCAGCTCAAGAAGAGAAGAGAAGAGAACAGAAGAGGTGAACAAACCAGGTGGGACAGTTTCTGAAGAGCCCACCCAGGTGTTGCTGAACTGTGCTAGAAACCCAGCTGCAGCTGTTTGACTTTCTGCCCAGGGTGGCCCATGGTAAGGCAAGTCAAACCTCACTTGGTTTTCAAGGCTCTGGTGATGTTTGTGCAGTACATCCCGGGCTTGTTCATAGGCAGCTTATGGAACTGATGGGAATTTCTAACCCTGAAATCCTGAATAATGCCTATTGGATTAAAAATGAGGACATCAAGTGCTTCTGGCTGCTCCAGGTGTAGCAAAACCCTTGCAAGACAAAAGAATGGGTTTGGTAATGTTCTGCAAGTGCCTGAGTAGTGTCACTGCTTAATCATTCTTAGAAACAATGGAATGGAAAATACTGCCAGTATCTAAAGAGAAAATCACATCAGCATTTAGCATAAATCTTCAACTGAAGAAAACCCCACCAGTGCAGTAGTCCTATTTCCAAGGAAGCCAAATGAATCCGTTCCCATTTTCCCCCCAAGTATTCAGTGGCTGTGTGTTCATTAATTTCTTTGCATGGTTCTTTCTTGATTTTAACCACACAGGTATTCTAGTGAGCTCTCCCTGCAGTCACAGGTCAATCCTTTAGAGGAAGATGATCCACAAAGCCCAGGAGTTGCAAGGAGTTGTAATCCCAACCTGTCTGGATTATCCAAAACACACGTGTAAGCTACCAAGCTTTTTCCTCTCAGTGAAATTATAATGCAACGTGGGCTGTGAGTTCTTTGATCAAAAAGAATGACAGGTTTAAGTCTTCCTTAAAACCAAAATAATGGAGAGATACCTTCTCCTCTCACCTTCACCACCAGACAGTATTTTAACTGCAATAGGATGTAGAAAGATTTCTCTGAGGTTCATGTACCCACTCTTCTGAGATGTTGCCTGCTTGGGGAACTTGATGAACAGCTTGTACTCCAGATTTAAAGAGTAATAATAAATGCACACGAAGTACTGTTCACCAGTGACCCACAGCAACCCTTAAAGCAAGAAAAAAAAACCACTTTCTAATTGATTTCTTGTTATATTCAGCACTGAGTCAATAAAACTTTCATATGAGGGTTCTAGCAGGAAAAGTACATTCCTGTCAAAGCAGAAAAACAAACACAGAGACCTGAAAGGAGGGTGTAGAGAGGTGGGTGTTGGTCTCTACTCCCAAGGAACAAGGGATAGGAGAAGAGGAAACTGCATCAAGTTGCACCGGGGGTTTAGGTTGGACATTATGAGCAATGTCTTCCCCAAAAGGGTTGTCCAGGGCTGTGCCAGGCTGCAGTGGTGGAGTCCCCACCCCTGGAGGGCTTTCAGAGCCATGTAGATGTGGTGTGAGGGACATGGGTCAGTGGAAATTAAACCAGAAGTTCTGAGTTAATGGTAGGACTCAATCATCTTGAAGGTCTCTTCCAACCACAATGATTCCATGATTGTATGATGCTATGACTTTGGAGGTATCAAACCAGCTTTGGATGTTGGAAGTTGGGCCACTTCCAAAATGGTGCTGAGCCTGGAGAAGAGAAGGCTCTGGGGATACCTTAGTGCAGACTTCCAGTGCTCCAAGGGGACCTATGAGAAAGATGGGGGCAGCCTTTTTAGCAGTGTCTAGTTGCAACAGGACAAGGGGTGATGGTTTAAAACTAAAAGAGGGAGATTCAGACTAGTTAGAAGGAAGAAATTTTATACAGTGAGGGTGGTGAGCCCCTGGCCCAGGTTGCCCAGAGAGGTGGTCACTGCCCCATCCCTGGAACCATCCCAGGGGAGGTTGGATGAAGCTCTGAGCACCCTGCTCTAGCTGCAGATGTCCATGTCCCTGCAGGGGGGTGGACTAGGTGTCCTTGAAAGGTCCCTTCCCACCCAAACCCTTCTGTGATTCTGTGAGAAGTATGCTGTGTGCAGTGCTGCTGAAGCAACACGCCTTCTCCTCAAAGAAACAGCCATTGAAGGAGTTTTTATACCATTGTTTTAAGCTTTTTCTTTGTATTTTCTGCCTTTAATTTTCTGGTTAATTTGTGGTAAGAACCCAGGCTGAAGCAGTGCAGACCTTGGCAGTGTTACATGGGTCATTGGGGGGGTTCAATGAACACTCCCTTGTCCTGGGGGAGAATGGGGCTCTCCCAGCCCTGCAGCACAATTTAGATTCATGGAATGATAGAATTGTTTAGGTTGGAGAAGGCCTTTAAGACCATTAGGTCCAACTGTTAACCCAGCACTACAAGTCCACCCCTAAACCACGTCCCTCAGCATGTCTCTAAGGTTTTATGAGATGATGAGTTTGAGACTCATGAGTTTCACTCTAACTTCAGCTCTCTAGATGACCAGCTCAAAAGGTTATGAAGAAAACAGTGGCCTCACATCACCTGTGACATACTAAAACACTCTGAAGTTATGGTTCCATGGACACAGCTTTGCTCTTGTGCTGGCTCCTCTTTCATAACACATTTTGTTCTGCTCTATTACCAGGTGGAAAGGGAGCAGGTTCTCTGGATGAGAAGACAACCACAACAAGGAACTTGGCACATCATTGGGGTTATTAATGCCCTGACGAGCAGCTCCTCAGGTCTTCATTCCACTCTGGGCAGAGACTCGGTCATGTTTAACCAGCACTGGGAAAGCTTCTGGTTTTCTCCAGCTCAGAATGAGAGTGGAGCCATTGTCTGCTACAGCATCAGAAGATTTGGTGATGTTTCTTCCAATGGATCATGCTGTGGTTTGGCTGTTACCTGTGAGTCTCATTTCTGCATTTATCCTACTCCTGTGGACACATCATCACTCAGGTTATGCTCTGAATATATTACATTCAATGAATTGTCTTCCTCTTTTAACCATACCTTTAATCTGTTAGTAAACACCCTTTCAAAGTTCATTTCCACTGTAATGTTTCTGCCCGAGGCATGCAGGAGCCAGAGCTCTGGATGGATCCAACCCAACCTCATTTTCCTCTGCTGTGTGATTTATAATCAGAACATCACCACCTCCCTGCCCACCTCCCTGCCCTTCCTGTCAATCACATTTCACGAGTGCTCTCTTCTAAGTATTTTTGGAAATGGTTTAATTCATATTACCTATTTTGTGTTTTGGTTTTAAATGATAATTCCAGGTAAATTCTCCTTCTCCTTGTTCGAGGCTGGGCAGAACAGCCCTGTTCATGTGAAGAGCAATTTGGTGGGAGTTTAAAAGATTCAGTGCAAATTTGATAGGAGCAAACAACATGAAAATAAATCTTGGAGGAAGGTCAGTTTGCTGTCAGCAGAGCAGAGGCTGTGGGGACCCCACACGTGCTCCTCTCCCTGAGGTGTGGTTGGTGGCAGGCTGGCACCACCACACCTGCAACAAGAGGGTTTGCTTCTTACCAAACACATCCAGAAGCCAATATTTAAAATTAATTCAGAAACAGACTTAAGGAAGCAAGTTTCATTTCAGGGGTGTCCAGCAGTCCATGTAGCTTTGTTGCCAGTAACATCTGCTCCTATGGGGCTATGAAGATGATTTGTAGCTACAAAGATGCTGAGGGGCTGGAGCATCTCTGTGCCAGGACAGGCTGAGAGCCCTGGGGGTGTGCAGCCTGGAGAAGAGAAGCCTCAGAGGGGATCTGAGCAGTGCTGAGCAAGAGCTAAAGGGCAGGAATCAAGAGCATGGGACAGACTCTGGTCAGTGGTGCCCAATGACAGGACAAGGGGCAATGGGCACAAACTGGAACCCAGGAGGTGCCACCTGAGCAGGAGGAAAAACATCTTTCCTGTGAGGGTCAATCAGGCTGCCAAGAGAGGCTGTGGAGTCTCCTTGTCTGGAGGGATCCCAAACCCCCCTGGCTGTGACCCTGGGCACCCTGCTGTGGGTGACCTGCTGGAGGAGGAGGTTGGAGAAGACAATCTCCAAAGGTTCCTTCTAACCCCCCCCCATCATTCTGTGAGTCTGTATTTACCCTGCAGTGTTACCTCTCTCTGTTTTGCTTCCAGAGTTGGTTTTTGTTGGGTATGGAAGGACTTGCCTGGGAATTGCTCCTTCTTTCCTCCATTATGTGCAGGTTAACAGAACCAGCAAAGAATGGTAAAGAGAAAGATTTGAATTTCCTTAATGCTAAACAGCCTAGAATAGGTCATTTTACTTTCAGCTCCTTTTTTTCAGCAGTTAGTTGTATTCTAAAAGAACAGGTTCATATTCATATGCTCAACAGTTGTAACTCATTTTTATTTCTGCCCAAATGATACAAGCTGAACTGGTGTGTTTTGGGGATAAAGAATGGCCAGAATTGTTTGCTCTCTAGTTTTGCTTTGAGAAGTTTTCAATATAAACCTTACCTATATAAATCAATATAAATCTTACACACAAACTTTCTGGAATATATTCAAAAAGTATCCACTTTAAGCCAGTGCTTAATTTAAGCCTGACATGTGATTTGCTAAACAAACTTATGACTAAGGCAACACACAGTTTGTTCAGGAGGACCAAAATTTATTCTGGAGTGATTCATCAGTGAGTAAGAGTGATGCTATCTGGAGTTTTAATCTAAGCAGAGATTTGAATAATGACCTGGATTTTTTGGAAGAGCAGCTAGCTAAGCAAGAAAAGGGGGGGGGAAAAAAAAATCTCTAAAGAAATCTGTGGTTGATAACACTACCTATTTTCAGCACTGTGAGTCAGTGAGCTATCACATGGATTTGCACAGAAATATCAAAGCAAATCCCACTCCAAACCCACACCACTTCCCAATATATACCCTCACTCATCGATCCCAACAAACCGCCTGAACATATGTCTGTCTGAAATAAAAGCAGGAGGGAGCAGAGCTACAGCAACAATTAACTTCCTTAAAACAAAGCCTCTAATTTTCTGTGAGGCTGCCTGGGCTAATTCACAGCTGAACCAAGGGAAACCACACAGTCAACAAGTGACCCTTCTCTGAGATCTGTAAGTGGAGCCTTTACGCTTATTGAGGGAGGCAAATTGTTTTGTGAAACTGCAAGGAAAAAAAAGGATTCTAAAGTGACAGAGATGGCAACTTGTGCAAATATTCTTTAATAACAATGATTGAAAGAGTACAGCTGTCATGCAAGGCCTGAAACCCAACGTATTTCTTCAATATTCTAAGCTTATTGGGATATCAATATGAGATACCTCTGGATACATGAGAGAAACATCACTCGTAGTGGTTCGTATTTTGAAACATGAAGCCAATTACTGTGCTAGGAGAAAGCATAACTCAATCTGTTCCAGAATATTTCTGCTAAATCTCATCCTAGCAGAAGAGGAAACTTGTGTTTTTTTCCAGAATTTTCTGCAATGTATTGCAAGTTGCTGGCAGATGTCAGGTCCTCTAGAAATTAAAAGGAGGATTTAGGCAATATTTTTAATGCTATATCCAGAATAGCAATTTACACACTGGAAGATGAAAAAAAAATGTGTTGTTTTGTACTTTTATTTCTTTTATTGACCAAAAAAAACCCCTCATCACTGCCCCTACTTTGGGAGGTTTTGATAGGATTTGTATGTCCTCCTTTTCTCCTGTGAAACCCTACAATTAGGAGCTCCCCACTATAAAGAAGATGTAGCTGTGAACTGGGAAGTAAATGAAGAGGAGAAATGGATGAAGCCACTGGGTTGTCTCATTCTTCCTTGCAAGTGTCTCCTTCAAGGAGATGAGCTCAGCTTTGGGCTTTGGCTGCTGGGAGCCTCTTTACCAGGGAGCAAGTTTTCTTCAGTGCTAGACTAAGCAGAGAGGGAGATTAGGAAAATAATCAACCACAAATAGTTCTCTACTTGCAGATGTCCCTGCTCAGTGCAGGGGGGTTGGACTAGATGACCTTGAAAGGTCCCTTCCCACCCAAACCCTTCTGTGATTCTATGACAGTGAGAAGGTGCTGCAGGAAAGCTCCTGCTGGTGAGGTGCTGGAGGACAGAGCAAGGAGAGGCAACACCCCCAGCAAGACAGAGTACCCAAAATCAGCTCATTGGCACCTCCTCGTTTTCTGATGGTGCCTTTATTTGAGCAAGATCACACGATGAAGTAAATGGTTGAGAAAATAAATCCAGCCCACGTGGCTTTGGGGCACATTCCTGCCTGGAGGTGTCAGACTTCTGCCACTGCACTAGGACTGAGCCAAGCCAGTCAGTCATCAGTCCACTGATTGCCTTAATTAGGGGCAGGATGGCACGTTATGCACCTTCGTGTGCAGCAGTGTTAAATTTTATCTCAGTATTTTTTTGTATTAATACCTTTCAGCCTGAACTCTCGTGCTACATACTACATCTAGTTCTAAAAAAAAAAAGAGTTGGGCTAATAAAATAAAATCTTGTTAACTGCAAACAGCCAACCACCAGCTACAGACATGATTAGATTTCAACCTGAGCACAACCTCCAAGGCTGGCTCATGATTTAAAGTTATTTAGGAGAGAAACAGCTACATCCTGGTGTTACCCTGCTGAGACTGCTCCTCTGGTGCTGGCTGTAACCGAGTCCCTCATTGGCACCAAATGGCTGCCAGGAGGACCAAGTGAGGGGAGGGGGAGCTGAGGAGGGAGGTGATTGCTGCCTGGAGGGGTACCAGAGATCCCACACCCTGAGAGAGAAGCTGAATGACTCTGTCAGAACGAGAACAAATGGGTGGAAACGAGCTTGGAGCCAATGCAGGTTGGAAATCAGAAGGTGATGGGTGCTGTGAGATGACATCCCAACCAGCACAACGGGGGGACAAAGCCAAACACAGGCTGATGGAGCTGAAGAACTGCTGATGCTCAGTAGCCCTGGCTGAGGCTGTCCCACAGACCAAGCCCTTGCACCTTCAGGGTGAAGGAGAGGGTTTGCTTTTAAGCATAGATTTTTTTAGCCTCACACTCAGTGAGGCTGTCCCACAGACCAAGCCCTTGCACCTTCAGGGTGAAGGAGAGGGTTTGCTTTTAAGCATGGTTTTTAGCCCCACACTCAGTTCTCTGTTTAAGCATTAAAGAAACAAATAGGGAGCAAAGCACACGCTGCTGCCTGGTGGATTTCTCAGTAAGAAAGTCACCTGTGCAGGAGAAGAAATGATGCTCCTCTGGTGATGGAGAAACCATGCAAGGTCTCCTGGCACTGGGAGCTGGAGCTGCACGGTGGTTGGGAAAAGCAGGTCAATGAGGCTGGAGGGAGAATTCCATTTCCAAATCCAGCAGCCTTTGTGGTGTTTCAGTTCTCTTGGACCGCTCAAATCCATTCAGCCCTGACCCAGACTGAGCAGGTATCTAAGGCAGGAGTCCTAGTCAAGGTGGCTGGGAGCAGGGATAAGTTTAGCTGAGTTTACTTTGGAGGTCAGACTGTGCTTATGACATGCTTCTTAGAAGATGCTCTAGAAAATATCAAAACCTCCTCTCTCCCAGGGTGGGAATGGTCCCTCCTTGGCCTGGCCCAGCTTGTACTTGCACACACTGCTGAGAAGTCCTCTCTGGACTGGCTTGTGGATCAGGTACCTCTGCTCTTCTGCAGATACTTAAACATCTTCAAGATGTCTGGGTCCTGAAAGTTTTAAGATCAAAATCAATAAATCTATTATATTCCCCTTTCATTTGGTAAAAAATTATGTTCATTTAGCTGCAGGTTCAGCCACCCTTGTGATACACTTCATTCACTCCTGCCATTTAATCCATTATTTTATTAGATACTTAAGTCCCCCTTATCAGCCCGTTAATAAGAGGATCACTGTAGATAGTTAATGGCAACATCTTCCTCTATAAACTAATTAACAGAAATGCAACATTCGTGTGCTTTGCAATTTGGCTCAGTTTAAGCCTCTTGCTAACGAAGCACAAGGAATCAGTGAAAAACACACAGAGATGCTCTGAGGTTTGGCAGAGACCAGCTTTGCCCATTGCATCCCTAGGTACTGAAATGGCCCTTTCAGAGGTGGAAGCCTTTTGGCCACAGCTCCTGAAGACAGGTGAATATTTTTAATCCTGCCCACTGGTGCCCAGCACTTGACCTTTAGTGCACAGAGATGTTTCTACAAGGCTGAGGCTCTGGCCAGGAGGTGGGAAACACAAAGCACCTGCACACCTCAGCTGCTCTGCTGGGTGCCTCCCAACTTAGGGTAGATTCAGACTAGATAGAAGGATAAAAATTTTGACTCTGAGGGTGGTGAGCCCCTGTCCCAGGCTGCCCAGAGAGGTGGTCGCTGCCCCATCCCTGGAACCCTCCCAGGGGAGGTTGGATGAAGCTCTGAGCACCCTGCTCTAGCTGCAGATGTCCCTGTCCCTGCAGGGGTTGGACCAAGTGACCTTGAGAGGTCCCTTCCCACCCAAACCAGGCTGTGATTCTCTGATTAGGAGGGTGAGCACGCAGGGAGAGCAGAGAGAGCTCAGTTTGGGGGACAGACACGATAACATCTTGTACTGATTCTGTAATTAATTTCAATTTACTTAATTAAGTATTCGGTCTTTGGGGAAGGAAGATGAAAAAGTTGCCTCTTAAACTGACAATGGGCGATTGTTCTCAGCTCCTTATCCTGGAGGCAGCAGGATAATGAGAGCTATAGAAATCCTGGGACAGATTGATGGTGTCGGGTGGACAGGAGTCCCCGGGCAGAGCAGAGGAACCTCCTCACTCTCCTGCCTGCATCACCATCTGCACAAGGAACCAACTGCCCCTGTGCCAGCCCAGCCACGGGGGGACAAACGTGCCAGTGCCAAAATAAAGCCACAGGGGAGAGGAGACAGACTGGACTGAACGTGTCTGCCGTGGGCAAGAGCCAAACAACAGCTCGGAGGCATCAGTCAGTTCTGACTCGAGGGGGATGAAACAGATTTCGACCCACACACGTGGAAGGTCTTTATGGAGTGACTCAAAGATCCCTGAAAAGCACCAGCTCAGGAGGCGATGCTCTGGAAATGGCAGCTAGTTAAATTTATCTGACTGCTGGGGCTCGGTGTGCAGAAGACTAGAAACAAACAAAAAAAAAACCCCTAAAGCCAAAAACTAAAAACAAAACCGAATTTTCATTTGAAGACCTACAGCTCGGGTAGTTAATGAGGGGGCTGCAGGTTTAACCTCTGCCAGAAAAATCATCCCTTCATCAAGGATTAAATCAACAGACAACAGAAGTCGGGGAAATGATGTTATTAAAATTCTAACGTGGAAATTCCCAATACTTTTCCCCAGCACACATAAAAATAAAATGATATAAATATAAAAGAAATCCAACAGCTGTAGCGTCATATGGACTCGCTTAATGGCAACGCTTTGCCTTTCAAAAAAAGATTTACATCCACATTCACTACTAAAACTTGACATTTGAATTGAATAATTCATCATTTGTTGCTTGCTGTGCTTTGCTGCCTTCCTTATAATCCCAAGTAATATCAGCTCTGCTGTTTGGAAGGAGATCAGCTCTAACAAATGCAGATATTTTGCTGTTTTTTTTTGCTGTAAAACCTGAACGTGGATTGACCTAAACCCACGTTGAAACTTCCCCAGCCTGAACTTTTTGCCTGGGATGGAAATGCTCTGTACAGATTTAATTCTCACCGTTACTGGGCTCCAGCCTAATTCTCCCACAACTATCCCAAGTATTTTAACAAGAATCACATGGAGTTTGGATGTGTGTTTCCAGGCCTACGTGTGTCTCACTTGAAGACAAACTCGTTGCACCTCACTCCTCGTACAGAAGCAATGGGTTTGCTGTCAGGGGCTCTTCCACCACGCTCTGGAGGCCTTCTCCCCTAGCCCCACCCTTCTCCCACCACTCCCTGACCCGTGGACACAAGGAGAGGTGCCTGAGGGTACACCTGGGGTCAGCACCTGCACAGGAACTTGTCAGAGCAGGGGCTAAAGCAGGACCTAACACTCGCTTTCCACAGAAGTCATCATCCTCTTGCAGGTTTTAATACTGTGCTTCAGTTTCATAAATGGCCTACAATATTTAAAGTCTCATTTCTATTCAGACACTTCATTTTTCTGATTATTCCATCATAACCAAGTTCTAATTACAAAGGTTTAGGTCCTCTCAGGTTTCTCCTGCAGTTGAGAGAGAAGCTGCTGGTGCTTGGGTGGACCTGAGGGCTCTCCTCCCATCAGTCTCTTTCCTGCCTTTTTCTCAGGGAGAAGCTTTTTACTCAGGCTGATGGATCAAATACCACCAAACTCATCTCACCACTGTCACACACACTGAAGGGCCTAAAACTCCATTTTAAAATCAATTTAATTCTTTTCCTCACCAGTGAACAAGTTTCGTGCTCCCCTCACGTGGAGACAGAGCACTGTTCTGCATCATACCCTGAGCCTCCCCCTGAAGAACCACCACCCAAGAACTCAAAAGCATGGCTATCTAGTAAGTCTTTCAACGTGTTTTTAGGGGGGTTTGCATTTTTCTTCCTTTTTTTTCCCAATTTTACTTAAAACTCTGTTTTTTTATCCTACGTAGTTTATATTGCTTTTAGTTCACTTGAAATCCTACATCTATGCTCAGGCTTTGTTCCGCAAAACACCTTCTTGCAGAGCATGGCCCTGAAGCTTCAGGAGGGTGGGATGGGGATGGGGTTGGGGAGCATGTCAGTGGTGCCCCTCACTGCCACCTCCCTGATTTTGGAGAACCCTGCCAGCCAGCAGTGTTGGGGAAGGGCATCAAAACCTGGCTCGGAAGGTCAGAGGGCTTCCCTCATGACTTAAAAAAGCTGTTGTGACATTATCCGAAATGCCCAAAGCCTCAAATTTCATAATTTGCATTAAATTCTTCTTTGTAAAACAGATTTTTGACTATCTGGCAGATGAACAGCAGGCTTGAGGTGACCAGCACACAGGTCAATAATTGGGCGAGTAGACGGGCCACTGGGATTTCCATTTTTGAATATTACGATGGGATCCTTGTGCCTGGGAAAATAATTGTGCTCTGTCAGGGTGGGTTTTTGGATGTCTTTCTGTAGTGGTACTAGGGTGGAGAATTAGAAAGTTCTCCTCTTTGTTATTTTGGTGGATGAAAGTCTTAAGATGTGTGAGACCAAGTTGGGGAACTAGAGATTCTCCTGGTCACAACAAAACAAATAAAGAAGGGCACAGGAAAAGAGAGGAGAGAGAGAGAGGAGAGGGAAGAGGTTTTCCCTTATTTTTCAGGAGTCTATCTTCACTTTTTTCCACAGAAAGTAGCTCCCACACTTGAGGACAGATAATGGCAAACCCCAATAGTTGTGTTGGTTTTATGACTTTTTCTCTTCCTAGAGAAAAATCAGTGAGAGCAGCAATAAATGATTTTGCTGTAACTGAAAATGAGAAGTGTTTCTCCTGGGAGTCAGGAATTGCTTCCCTCCTAAAATAGGCCTAAAAAGACTGTGATTTGATGAGATGGACACTTCTGAAGCAAGACTTTAAAAAAATGGCTATTCTATAAACCTGTTTTCTGTCTAAAAACTTGGTGGCTCCCCACAGCACAGACTGACCCCCACCCCTGTGTTCACACCCTAGAGGTACACGGGAAGCAGGAATCAGCTGGGTTGAAGGTTGATGTATTTTTTGAACCAAAAGCATTTATTCTTCCATATTTTTAGGATACTTTGGTTTTTTTTTGCATTGCAGCTTTAATTTTAGCACCTTGACATTTCCTCAGGGTGAGGATGCTGCTGCTTCATCTGTAGAGCCTCTCACCACCACTGGGTCTCACTGACAGGCCGCAGAGATAACACCAGCAGCCAAGTGAGGCCGCTCAGCCCTGCAGGACCTACCTGCTGAAGGTCCCCACCGCTGGCCGTGGCCGTGGGGACGTTGTTCTGCCAGCCCCTGCTGTGCCTGGCTGGGCACCACTCCAGGCTGAGCTCCAGATGCAGACCCAGCTCTCACTGGCACCCATTCCTGCCTGGCATTTGAGGGCTGCACGGGCACCGTTGTGCTCCTCGACCTGGGGCATCTGTGGTGATGCTTCTGTGGGGTTTGTGCACAGGAATTCAATCATAGAATCATTTTGGTTGGAAGAGACCTTTCAGATCATCAAGTCTGACCGTGACCCCATCCCTGCCAGGTCCCCACTGCCCCGTGTCCCTCACACCACATCTCCACAGCTTGGAAACCCCTCCAGGTTCTCTCTCACTCTAGGGCTGTTCTCACTCGGCCTTCTCCACTCTGCTTTGTCCAGGGTGTGCCAAACCTCTTCCTATTTCCCATCTCTTTTCCAAAATAGGAATTTCCAGAAAGAACTACCCTCCCTCTATATAAATACATGATTATTTTATTTTTCTCTTCCAAATCCTACCCCCTTGGGATGACAATTCCAAATCCTTATCTGGCAGCAGGTAAAAACACGAGATGAAATCCCCCCAGAACGTGCTTTTGGGGGGGGGATATTTCAAATCAAATCGTTGGTGATTATTATTCTTTATTTTTCAAATCAACAACAAAAGTTGTTTTGGACTCTTCACAGCCAACAAGTAAATGGTGAAACGTGGCAGAGAGGAGGGAGCTGCAGAGGCCTGGCTGTCCC
>NW_008627482.1:2183-2523 GCF_000691845.1 Merops nubicus | reverse complement strand
TCCTGCTGGGGAACAGCCTGCAACCAGGTCACCAGAGCCTGCTGGGGATTTTTGGGGCACAGCAGGAGTTCTGAGCAGCCCAGCCCTGGACGTGAGCTCTGTGTTTGAGCAACGTCGTGGGAAACAGGTGAGCCCAGGCTGGGTTTTTACATCAAAACTCTAGTGTGTGGTGACCAGGTTGGGAGATGCCAACAGCGGGGCGGGAGTCCTTGGTGTGGGGTCTGCCAGCTCCCAGGGCTTGGGGTGGCCCCAGGAAAGGGGTAAACAGGGGGGGTTTAGGGTTTTTTCCAGGTGTTTTCCTAGAGTTGACTGGATGCTGTGCCTGCAGTGACCCTGGCAC
>NW_008627482.1:0-2160 GCF_000691845.1 Merops nubicus | reverse complement strand
GTACCTCGGCGACGTGCCCCAGCCCCCGGGCTAAGGGTGTTTTTTGGGGATCCCTGCGGCAGGAAGGTGGAGCCCCTCAGTTAGCCCAGCACAAAGAGCAGAGGGAGGGGCTGAGGGCCGTGCCAGCTGCTCTGGCGTGGCCCGGGAGCTCCGGGGCTGTGTGAGCAAAACCTGCCGCAGCCCCGGCTTACCCGTGGGGCGCCGCACGCCCCCGGGGCGTCCCCATCCCCGGCGGGGGGCTGAGGACAGGGGAGGGGCTCAGTCGAGCTCTGAGGATCCTCTCAGCTTTCCTGCCTTGGGCTCCAGCTCAGCGTTGCTGGTGGCTGTTTAATCTGACCCTGGTGCCCGTGGCCCCGTTTAAAGACCGGGCGTCCCCGTGGTGGCACCTCACCAATCCATCGGAAGACGTAGTCCCTGCCCCGAAGAGAACATCACAGGAACTGGTTTTTCTGGTGATTTAATCATAATATTGACAACTTTTATCAAAAATTACAAAACTGATATTAAAAAAATCTCTAATTCTTAGTAAGACTAGAATGGGTTTTGTGGTTTTTTTTGTTTTTTTTTTTTTTCTTTTTTTTAAAAATAGAAAAGCACTTTTATGCTACTGCTCTTCTGGAACTCTCACATTACAACCCTACGTAGCAAAATACAAACTGTAGCTAAGAAAGGTAGCAGGCCTAAGGTACTTCAGTCCACCAGGAGCCCTCTAAGAGCTCCACACCACCCAGCTCAGGGACTCCAAAAGGACACCACACGACTTCCAAACCTCCTGCAAAGAGGAGTGAGGAAACACCTTTAAATTTTAAGGTCTTTTTAACCCCTAAAACCTTAGACTGTGAGGATAATACATCTGGGACATCAGGGGTGGGTTGGGGTGGTTTTTTTTCTTTTTTCTTTTTTTTTTTAAACTATGTGGATATTTTTGCAGCTGCCACCAGCCAAACGTTTTCTGCCAGAAGTGAAAAATATGACGAAAATCCATTGAAATAAAATAGTTTTGTTGTTTTTTTTTTCCATGGTGTTGACAACAATGCACCGTAATAGAAAGAGGAATATTTCCTTTCATTTGAACGCCATCTGAGCGACTCGACCACCTTGTCACCCACCGAAGGGAAAGAAAGCAGGATGTATAAATAAATAAATAGACAGGACAAGAATAGGCAACACTGGACACCCTCCAAGGGTCACGGAGGTCCCTGATCCACCCAGACGCCGCTCGACGTCGCGGGCTCGACGTGGGTGTGACTGTGCCATGTTCACCACAAGGAAACTGCTTTCTTCCACTTTCCACAATGGTTTTCTTTTTTTTTTCTCTTTTTTTTTTTTTTAACCTTTTAAATATAGGAATTCTCTCTTTCAATTAGAAATCAGGCAAAAAAGTTAATTTTTTTTTTTTTAAATTTTCATTTTTTAAGACTTCTATTAGAAAAAATATATAGTTTTCTCGAACAAAAAATAAGGTAGAAAGAAGGGTGGGGCCTCCATCAAAAAAGTATATTATGCTTTAATGCAAAGAGAAAGAAATGGCTCTATGGGCAAAATTCAAGTAGGAGTGACCAGTTTTTTTAATCGTAAAGTAGGTGCAACATTTCTTAAAATGTTCCAACACCGCATGACCTGTAATGTGCTCACAATATTTACATGAACGGCTTACACGAGACCAGAAAAGCTCTAAAAGAGAGGAAAAAAAAGAAAAAAAATTAATTGGTATGGACTGAAACAAGCTACTCCTAAGCACCCACATCAACGCCATTATCAACCGAGGAGATGGAGTGCACAAAAACACTTCCCACAGCCTACCCATGTAAAGCACACGCTGGAGAGAGAGCACAGGCCTAAGGAGCCACGATGCCAAGAGGAGGGTCCCTCGATTCGGATGGTTCTGGGGCAGAGTGAGGGGAGAGGGGAGGTGGAGGGGGCCAGGCGCCCGCCCGTGCCCCCCAGCCCTGCTGGAGAACCACCCGGGCGGGGCTGGCGACGGGCCAGGCCCCTCAGAGACCAACACGGCTCGGAACAGAAACGCCTCGGCTCCACCACGCCCCAAAGAGAGGAGAAAAAGAAGGAAAACGGCAACAACAACAGCAACAAACAACCCCAAAGGAACCACCGAGAAGGTCGGGGACTCCCCTGGCTCCACGTGAGCCCGCGTCCACGGAG
>NW_008627481.1:2525-3517 GCF_000691845.1 Merops nubicus | reverse complement strand
CTCCCGTCGAGAGCATCTCTCATCTCAGCTGTCGGGCAGAACCGAACCTAGCCCCAAAACACCTTGACCAGGCTGCTGCATGGGTCCGTCCCCCGCCTTCATTCTACCAAGTGCAAATTAAAATAAAAAAAAGGTCCTGAATCCCAATTTTTTTTCTGGAAAAAAAACATGCAGTTGATGAAAATTTAAGGGTTTTTTTAAAGAAACGGTGTTTCATCAGCCAGATGATCTCACAGAGTCAGACACTCTCACAATCAATTTGTACCAAGTTTAAGCCTGTGATTCAAAAGTGATTTACTGATTGGTTTATTATATCAGCCTGGATAATCAAAAAGAGATGGGCAGCTACGGGAGACAAACCGTATGTCGCAAAGCTGCTGTCGTTCAGGAGGCTCGGGATAGATTTGGAAAATAAAAACGGGAAGTTACGGGGGAAAAAAATAACTGGCAGCAGATAATTTTGATTTGAGAATTGCATCGAGCTTAGACACATCACACTGCGAATGTACCGTATAAATTACATGATTTCTATAGGAGGTCCGTTTGAGCAAGGAATAATCCAGTATTTCTTTTCCACCTAGCGTCCCCTTTGTATTTCATAGGTTGGTGGAAGGAAGCAGACAAAGCGTCGAGAACGAATGCATATGAAAATTGACAAATAAAAGTAAAATGCACGTATGAGACCAAATTCGACCCGTTATTTATATGGGGAGGTGGGTGTGTGTAGGCGGTCTCTGGGAATAATCGGGTGCTCGAATCTAAGTCAACGCAGGAGCTTTTAGTTTATAACTCTCCACATACTATTTTCCACGCTGGGGTGAATCATTCTGATGTATTCATAACCCAGACAAGCAGGAAGGTGTGTGCGATAATTAAAATTCACTGCGGCAAGTTCGATGGATACCGTTTGGAAACGGAACGACAGAGCCCGGGGGGGGGAAGGGGGAAAAAAAAAAAAAAAAAAAAAAAAAAAAAAAAAAAAAAAAAAAAAA
>NW_008627481.1:0-2367 GCF_000691845.1 Merops nubicus | reverse complement strand
GGGACTGGGGCTTAGGACCGGCCGGGCGCCCATCCCTGCACTCGGCTGGGGCCAAACCCAGAAGTATTTTGCCCAGGTTATTTTTTCAATAGTGGATTTGGGGTGTCCTTCGGTGACAGCTCGGGACGGTCCCTGCTCCGAGCGGCACGGCGCCAGCAGGTGCCCAGCGGTTCTTTCCTCGGGGCCAAATCCTGCACTGTGGGGAAACAGCGTTGTGCAGTAGCTTCGAGGAGAGCAGGGTCCGGCCCTGGTCACCAGGACAGAGCGGCACTCTCTGGGGATCGCTTGAGGGGACCCCGCGCCACTACGCACTGCAAGCGGTACCCCCGAAGCCCCGCTCTTCTTCGCAGCGAGGGGCCGTGTATCGCCTCCACAAACCAAGTCTCTGTCCGATCTTCTCGGTCGAGAGTTTTCTGCACGTAAATAAAATCTAATAGCGCTTTCCTCCCTCGAAGTTTTCCCGTGTGTTTATTTTAAAAGTTATTACCTCGGGAAAAAAAAAAAAAAATCGTTTTCAGTCCTTAAGGGCAAAACTGTTAACTGCGTGCGCTGGAAGACATCTATCTCTTTACAACTATCCCCTGCCTCTTGCCAAACAATAAATATCTGATCGTAAATGAAATACCTGCGTAGAGAGGGAGAGAACAGCCCTCGGCGGGTGGGAAAGGAGACGCTCGTATTATGCAATAATCACGGTTCACTGTACACTCACTGTCTTAACGAGTGGATGACACCGGTGCGATAAATAGGAACCATTGTCGGGTGACACTGAGGACAATTATAACGCGTGATTGCACTTACTGCCCATTTCCCGCACCGAATATAGTGCAACTTTTCTTCATTGCATTCACCTTCCCGGCGCACCGGGAGCCGGGGCTCCGCCAGGCAGAGCGTCCCGCCGCCCCGGGCGGGTGGAGACCCCCCGACTCCGGGCGCAGCCTGCCCTGTACCGCGGGGCATGTGTGTGTGTGTCCCCCGGGGCGGGGGGGGAGCGAAGGATGCTCTGGGGAAGGGTTCCCCCCGCAAGCCGCCCGGCGGCTGGATCCGCAGCCAGCAGCCAAAACTGCTTCAGAAACAGTCCGAAAGGCTCAGGAGGAGGATCTAGATCGGAGCGTCGGTAACCAGCCCTGATCCCTCGGAAGCTCTGATGTTCAGCTCGGTTTAATTCCTTTCAAGCGTCTGGAGATAAACGCATAGTATCTGTTATTACAACGCCTTTCTCTTGGCTCTAGGTCTCATCTGGAGCAAGACGATGAGACAAAAACCTCCCAACCTCTGACACATCAAATATTACCTCGGCGTACACCTCGTTTCGGGAGAGAACTAAAATTTTTTGTACCCTCTGATTCCATTTTCGTGTCTTTCCTTCTAACCAAATCGGGAGCTCTATCTTCCTTACTAAAGGACTTCCACACGCCAGCCTTACGGCGGCTCGTCAGAAAAAAAAAAAAATCTCCTCTCTTCCTCTCTTTAGAAAACGGCCTATTAACCAAATCGTACATAAAAGGAAGGGAAAATGCTTGTGGAGCTGTTCCTTCAAGGGAATACACGCGCTTCCCACTGCCCTCGGGCGTTTTGTCCCTGCGAGTAGTCTGCAAAGGACACGGGCTGGTGCTTTGCGTGGACTGGGGATATAGGACATCATATGCGTAATGATACGAGTGAGTGCCCGCATGCTTTACAGCGGGGAGGAGGGGGATGGAGAAATTGAGCAACCCACCCCAATTCACCAGCACTAGCTATGGCAGACTAATTATGCCGTGGCATTTCGTGGTGGGGATGCTGCCCGTGGCCCGAGGGATACAGGAGCGAGGATGCTGTGGCATGCCGGGCTGGGAAAGACGAGGCGGGGGTGGGCCGAGGGGCAGCCTGGAGCCCGGGATTGAGGGGAGAGGGGGAGGCAGGAATTGAGCAACCCACCCCAATTCACCAGCACTAGCTATGGCAGACTAATTATGCCGTGGCATTTCGTGGTGGGGATGCTGCCCGTGGCCCGAGGGATACAGGAGCGAGGATGCTGTGGCATGCCGGGCTGGGAAAGACGAGGCGGGGGTGGGCCGAGGGGCAGCCTGGAGCCCGGGATTGAGGGGAGAGGGGGAGGCAGGAGGCGGAGCTGGCTGGGACGGGCCGTCGCTGCTGCTGCTGCTTTTCCCAGCCACTTCCCCCAGGAGCTTCCCTTTCATCTCCCCGCTCCTGGCGCCTGCAAAACAGCCTCAGTTTGTCTGCAACGTCTCTCCTCCCCCTGCGCTCCCTCCCTCCCCGTCCCACTCCAGCTGAGAGCCCCAGGACCGGGGCGCCCAGACCCCGCCCCGGCTCACGGGGACTGATGCTGCCGGAGACGGGGGGGCGGTGGCTGAGGACCACGGC
>NW_008627480.1:61074-70745 GCF_000691845.1 Merops nubicus | reverse complement strand
TATATATATAAGGATATTACTATGAATCCCTAGTCTAATACAGTGGCAAATTTTGTATAGATGATAACTTTGTAATCTGGGGACAAAAATACTTCTTATATAATCCACAAATAAGTGTAGTAAATTTCAGCCGAGGTTCAGGTCATCCTAAAGTAAACACCTAGACTTGTTTGTATACATCTTAACCCTAAATTCTGTTAACTCTGTTGATCAGATTCCTAACAATTATAATAGCAGCCTGCTCTAAGTAGTATGCAGACACCTTCAGTTTGAACTTCTGAAGTCAGATCATATTTATTTTACTATGACAATTATTCTTTCTCTCTCCCTTAAGTATAATGAGAACCTAGGGTAATTTAAATACTTAGGTTCCTACTATAAGGTGAATATATGCCTTAGTCTGTTTAAAAATATAAAATTGAAGCATCATACAGCTCACTGATAAGACAAGGAAACTCTGTTAAGTCTCAACACTTGGCATACAAAGTAGAGAGTCTGAAGTGGGGAAAAAAAAAAAAAAAAAAAGTTATATTCCTGTCCTGTGAATTTGTTTTCTAGTATCAGGATTTTTTCTTAATTCAAATTAGAGCAAAAGGAGGAAATACAACAGAGATAAATTCTGTAACAACATTAAACTCAGAAATGATGAAACAGAGTCATAGTAATGTTTCTGTTAGAAAATACCTTTGAAAACATTAAGTCCTACCGTTAACCTAAAACTACCATGTCCACCACTAAACCATGTCCCTAAGAGCCTCATCTATACATCTTTTAAATACCTCCAGGGAATCATAGAATGGATGGCTCGGAAGGGAACTTAAAGATGATCTAGCTCCAACCTACCGGCCATGGGCAGGGACATCTCCCACTAGATCAGGTTGTTCAACGGCCCACCCAACTTGGCCTTGAACACTTCCAGAGATGGAACATCCACTGCTTCTCTGGGAAACCTGCACCTCACCACCCTCGCAGTAAATATTTTCTGATGGCATTTTTAAACCAAAATGAACCATTTCTGGCACTCCACACTATTTTATTTTCCTGTGTGAAATCTCATTAAGTATTTTGTCACAGCATTAATCCATATTCCTAAGAGCTACTGTGCTAACTCATCACTCTTCTTCAGTTGTGCCCTTACTGAGTGATATCCTTTAACATGCACTACAGCAACAAGATTCTGGTGATAAACACAATGGAGCAACCAGAATGTAGATTGCATCATGGGGCATTTAACCTAGCCATGATGTTTGGACCCTTTTGGTAAATGGCAACTTTTTTCCATGAATTACAATATTCCAGTGTATTCATGAGAGCTGAGGCAAAAACAGAGAAGTGTTAACAGAAATATTTCAGATAGAAATATTCTGACTGTAGTCAATTTACCCTGAAAAAGAACTACACTTACTTTTGTGTTTGTTTGCTTGTTTGTTTTTTCCGAACAATAGCTGTAAAACTTGTAGCAAGATGCCACTTTCAAAGAAGAAAAACAGGTCCAAAGCATTTGCATTTTTTAATGGAAAGTAGATTTTATACTCCAAACCCAACCCACAAAAATTAGTTACAAATATTTAAGAGACAGACAGATCAGCTGATGGACAGAGAGATTAAGATCACTGAGATTCTTAAACAAAAGTCCAAATAAAAAAGCTGAGTTTGCCCTGTATCGAAGAAGAAGAGGAAAAAAAAAAAAAGAGAAAAGAGAAAGGAGAAAAAAGAGGAGCAGAAAAAGAGAGAAGGTAATGAAAGAAAAATGTAAAGAAAAAAAGATCTATGGGATGTTTTCCCTAGTTTGGCAGATGCCAAACTGTTTGATACCTAATTATTATTATTATTACAACTGCATCTCTCTAGCAGGAAGAGTATTCAGCTACATAGAAAGAAACTCAGATTTGTCCATGGCAGTGATGATGCCAAAGGACTCAGACTTTCTGTGTTGCCTCCAGGAATTGCTCACTCACCTGGGAGGCTGCTCACCACACACGAGAAATCACACGTGTGCTCACGTGTGCATGTGGGCTTACCTCTGCCTGCACACTCAGAATACGGAACAGCCTTCCTGAAATGGAGTTGTACCTTCTTCACTAAACTGTCAGGCCTTACTAATAAAAATTAATTGTTAAGCTCCCTCATTCCCACAGGAGGTCTTCTAAGCACTCCATCAGAACCTAACGTGGGAGCTGGGTTTGGAGACGATTAGGAAGCGACACGACACCGCAGCAAAAGCTGGGAGGGTTTGATGTGATGGTGTATTTATTTCCTTGGCAGAGCTGATTGTTCCGACGTTCTGTTTCTCCGCGGTGCCCACCCATCCTCCCCCCTCACCTAGATTCTCATCTCCTTTTCTTTTTTTTCTTTTCTCTCCCATTCTCCCTCATGCCAGAGACCTGTGCGATATCATTTTCCGCATAATGAAATCTAGAGTGACATTAATGTAAGTGTAATTTTATAGTGGGGAATGGGCCTAGCTGATCGTTTCTACCTGCTGTGTTTTGATGATAGACATTGGGATGTCACCATCTGTGTAATGAAATTTCACCTCCGTAATGGTTCAGATTATCAAACATTCTTCCAAGCTGTCTCGCAGAAATTTATTTATTTATTTACTCAATAAGGATGGCAAAGTTGCTCATATTTGGGAAGCAGAAGGAAGGTGGGAAGGGTAAAGGGGTGGGCAGGGCAGGAAAGAGGGCTGAACAAGACCCATAATCAGAACAGATAATTTTTTAAAAATTATCATCCTGCCAGGGAAGAAAATGAGATTGTGCCATCTCTGTGTTCAGTGCAGTGTCCACGTTCAGTTTTCTCCCCTCTCACCTAACAAGAAAGAATAAGATGCCAAACAGTACACAAGCAAAATATTGTTATATTAAAGCATCAAGTGAGGGTACTGGAAATTTTCTGGCTATAGACTGTCTTTATTCATACTCAACTTCCTCTGGTATCAGTTAGAGCTACATAACATGAGAGAGTCAAATCTGTCTTAAAATGGACATATTCCTCCTTGTAAACTTCTGGTGGTGTGATCAGAACCTAAGTGACTCACATCAAGGGGAATCAGAGACATACAGACAATGTTTCAGATAATGGTAAAAATCATTTCTGCATCTTATACAGTTTGGGAGTCAGAGCTAGTCCTGAAGATTACTTCATCCTTCTTTATACTTCTCTTCTGTCACTTTTATACTTCCACTTCAGAGGCAACAAATTGTAGAGCCTCTCTTTTCCTCTGCATCCTCCCATGAGAAAAATATCCTGGTTCGGATTTCACTGGACAGCAGAACCAACAGTACTGTGTTTCACTATGCAGAACTCCATCTATTTAGCAACAGATTACTTCTTTTCCATTTCCCTCCCATGTCCTACTGCCTCTCCAGAGAGGAAACCCCTAGGTTTGCAGAGACAATTAGAAAGACAGAAGAGGTGCTTGTTCTCTTTTTTCAGCTGAAGCTACAGTCTATATTTTTCTAAGATTTCCAGGTGTCCTATAGTGCCAGCAAATCAGATGCTTTTAAACACATGTAGGACCTTCAGTTTGTATCCCAAACTCCAGGAATATTCTAGCTGCCTGCCTAGCACATACTTTTGAGAAACTCCAGAAACACTATACATATGAATTGCTGACTTTTCTCCCAACAAATCTGAAATACTTGGGGACCACTGGATGAATCAACTGTACAGACGCTTCCCAGGATGTAACACAGTTACAACTCATGCACGTACATACGTTATTTTTTGCCTGGAAAAAGCAGGGATTTAAAAGGTAATGACAAAGGTGTTAACCAAATTAACTGTCCTTTTTTCTAATAACTCACATCAAAATAGCCAGCACGTATGCCTGTGGGAGTGAAGAAGAACGTCCTAAAACCTTGTATTTAGCCTCAGTGAACTGTGAGAGTTCACCAGTATTCACAGGTGAGGTTGTACTCTAAGCAACTGGAGAGTAATATAGGCCTGCATAGTTTTGTTTTCTTAGAAAAAAGATTAAATAAAACAAAATAAAATAAAATCTCTTTGTTCATTTTAGCTGTAAAACACTTATACTGTCATGAAATAGTTAATATTTTATCCCAACCTTATGCAGAGCTGAAGAAGTGCAAAAAAAGCTTGAAGGTTTTTTTTTTTCCTCCCAGCAAATCTTGGCTTTAGAAGAATAATTACTCAATTCAATAAAAAAAGTTTACTAAATTGAATAATTCTTCCCCAGATATTTTTTCCTTCTCATGATTATTTTTTAACTAGTCTAGATAATGATATTATTAGCTAATTAGTGATAAATGTCAGTAATTTTATTTTACCGAGACCATTTGAAGTCATGTGTATATTTATGCAAAATGCAGATTGACTGAAACCTAAAGAAGTATGAAATTCTCTGCTGCCTCAGAGCCAGTGCAGCACATAGACCTAACTTGCACAGGCTGAGAAGGCACCAGCACCCATGAGTGGACTCCCAAGGGAGGAATGAATTTTTCCCTGTTTTGGGACTATATTCTGATAACTCTTGGCATATAGAGGACAACTTCAGAGGAATTTTCATGTCAGTTTCCTCTGGTCAAGGATCATTTTGAGCACAGATTTTGAGTACTGAGTTAGCCACTGCCAGTCCTGGATGTTTCAAATGGAAAAGGAAGTGGGGCCATGACTTCTCATTTGCCAGTGGAGTTGGACAGGTATGGCAGAAGACCATGCTTAAAGCAATGCCAGATAATCATATGCTGGCTCATTCTGTGAAAAAGTCCATGTGTGTGTGTATGTGTGTCAAAAAAAAACACGCAACAGCAACCCCAAGAGCCACCACAAATACTCTCAGTCATACTCCTGCAGGAATTTTAACTTTTCTTAAACTTATTTTCCATCCCCAAAATACTGCCATATTTTCCAACCTAAATCAAACCCGCCGTGTTAGATTGTTCTGTTTCAGGGCTTTGTTCTGCCTTTTTTTGAGAAGGAAATAATTACTGAATCTGTTGGTTCTTCCCATGGACATAAGACAGCAGACATCAGCTTTCGTAGTTCTCAAAGTCTTTATCTTGAGAAGTGCCTACCAAAATCCTTTTCCAGCAAAGCAAAAGATTGTTTTTTCTTGAATGAGAAAGTATTCTAGTTTTCTGTCTTATGTATTTATGAAAAAGAAACAGTGGGAAAACTCTGTTTCCTCCAGCACTAGTGTACGTCACACAGGAACAAGCCAGAGCCTCCACGGTTCAGAGCTGTATAATCTGTTCTTTGATAACAGCACTATCCATGCAGAGATGCAATCACCGTTCAGCCCTTCTTGGGGGAACCTCAGCAATTCCTTCCCTGCTACATGCTCAGATGCACTCTTTCAGCAAGTACCATCAGGAGAAATCCATCATTCAGCACACTCAAGTAACTATTTACAACAGTTTTCTACTCTCTGTTTTGTCGGGTCCTTGTTTTTGTTATTCCTGTTGCATTAGCAGGAAATCTGTGCATATGCCAGCTTGAAAGACTGCGAAGAGACCTATCATGGATGGCTCGAGAGAGCCGTATGCAACTTGAGAGCAACTGTCTCCCACCTTCAGCCCAAAGGGAGAAAACAGAGAATATATTAACCATCAGCATCCTTTAAGTAAAAGGGCTCTGCATTTCTAATCAGAGTAGCCTGTAACAAATTGGGGAGTGTGTCCGTCTGTGTATAATGCCTGTATTTTTTCTGGTGCATAACTAGACTATAATAAAATAAAATATTTATAGGAAATAAATGAAGGGATATTTCCTGAGCAGCAATTTTTAAAGCTGTCACTAAATGTTGTAAATGCTTAGTGCTTCCTTCCAGAAATAAATTGAACCATATTAACCATGTATATCATGGTTTGAGTCATCAGCCTCTAAACCACAGATTTTCCAGAAGCTGAGAGAATAAATCAGGGGAACAACGACTGCATATTTGCCTGGTTGCTCTTTTCCATTTTTTTTTTTTTTTTTTTTTTTTTTTTCCTTAAACCACTGTCATCAACAGAATATTAGGCTTGGCAGACCTTTGATCTGACCCTGCAAGGCAGATCTTATCATCTTGAATTATTATTACTGACACTGATTTACAGTGCTCTTGCTTTTATTATTATAAGTGTTGTCCGCAGGCACCATGCAAACATGCAAACACAGTTATAGTGAATTTATACTCTCTGTGCAAGTGTTGAGGAAACAGACAGCATCAGTTAACATTTTCATCCTTTTGGTCATTTAATTGCTGTTGATAAAACTCAGAGGCCTGGCTACTACCATGACAAGGAGCTGTATTTTTATTTAGTACCTGGGGTTCACAGGAAGAAGTGAAGGTGTAACAGGACCAGTGGAGAGTGACATTGCTGAAGTTTCTGTGCAAGGCTCAGATCACCCTGCCTAGCTTTAGGTGCTTGTCCTAGTCAGACAATTTAAGAAACTACACATTTGACCTTCCTTTATAAGCAGGCAAAGACAGGTCAAGAATTAACACGTTTCTCAAGCATGGTGTGGCACACTTTTTGACAGACAATAGGTCAATTTAGGATGATTTCACTCATAATTTAGAGGTAACTGTTATTTCTTAGTGGTATGAATGGGGGAGTCTTTAACAGAGCAGAGGTTGCTGTATGAATTTGCAGAATGGAAACAGCTAACCCAGAAATATTATATGGGAGAAAAACTAGAAAAGCACAAGAATGAATCACACATTTTACTCCCTTTGAAGGAATAAAACTAACCTTGTCTCTAAAACCAACATCAACAATTTTTATTAAAAATTGGAATGATTTTTGTTTATTCATTGGGTTGTTAGTTGAGGTTTTTTTTTTTATACCATAATTATAAAATTATATTTTGTTGATGTTTTAAAATGTTTGATTTTTTTTAAGGTACAGAAACTATAATAATGAAATAAAATATAGAACACTTGTTGGGTTTTGCTTTCATGACAAATAGGCACTGACAAATCCATGCCACATTACCATCCTTGATTGCTCTGATGGAACTCATTTTCATCTCCTGTTCCTCTAATTACATGAAAATTGCATACTTTTTATGCATGACACATTTTCTGCAGCTTTAGAAAAAGGTTGTGAAGGGGAAAAAAAACCCCACATTTATCAGTTTCTTTCCCCCACTCATAAAGGCTATAAGTCATCTACCCAGTGATCAATCCAGTTTTAAGTGCCAGTTTTCTTTGCTATTGTTATAATCAGAAAATGAAGTATATGAAAAAATATGGGTTTAGGTGGTTTTTTTCTCCCTCATCTCTTAAAAATGGAGATTTAGAGTGGTCTTGTCACTGGTCTCCTATTCTCTTTCCAGCCCTACCTTCCCCAGTTTCAGGTTTCAAAGCACAGATGAATGATTCACTGTCGGACTAAGCAGAAAAGACTAACTCTGAACAATAGTAGCTTTTAAACTATTCCCCCATTCCTCTGGTTTTGTTGAAGATTTATTTTAATAGTCAGATGAGAGAAGTGAAAATCACCATCACTGCTGCAGAGGCATTAAAAAGTAAATGGACAGTACTAATAAATTACAAATACAAGGATAAATTAGATGCCACATACCTGGGTTTTAGTTATTTGTTTGCTTTCATGATGGAAAATGGAGAGGTAGAGGCGAAATAAAAGTTAACACCATTAGTCTGTCTTTAACTATAAAGGGTTTGCACCAGGTGGGTGTATTTTTATGTTTCTAGGGAAACAAGTCATCTGGGTCTTTTTCTCCTGACACTTTTGTGTCTGGAGACATAATATCACTGATGGTGAAATGTGATCAGTGTGTGAAGACCTCCATGTGGACAGTTAACACAAGTTCCAGCCACTTGTCTTTCTAGAGGTTTGCTGAAAATCCTCATGGAACTTCAGCAGTGACCAACCCCTGATCTTTGCAGACAAATGTGTTTCAGGATTTTGTTCTTGTTCTGGGCTTTGCTTCTAAATGACTCATTTTTCATGCTAATTTTTGTAAGTCAGAAATTTGTATCAACATGGAAAAAAACATACAATTAAATTAAAGAAAATATTCAGGTCACTTTCTGAAATGAAGGCTAACTGGGACCGTGAATATCCAGAATGTACTCCATTCAGCCGTAGGCTGGAGCTGAGAAACTAGCTAGAATTAAATGTTGTAAATAGGTACTGGGTACTGGAATGTAAGTATTGAAACTCCTGTTTTTCTTCACCCTGGTTAATTCAGTTGTTAAATTGACTGCAGAAACAAAATCTTTCCAGACAGAGTTAAGTAAAGCTGTGTGATCTGCCATAATGTCGATGCCTGCAGACAGCAAAAGCACATGGATGCATCCTGGCACTTCGATATGTCTAGCAACTGCCCTGCCAGTGCATAGGAAAGACTCTGTTGTCCGTTGTGCTGGGTAATGCCTCACTCTGGAAACTCTCTGTCCACATTCAGGCTTCACATTCAAGAAAGCACAAGCCTTTTAAACTTCAGAACTGAAACAGTTTTGTAGATTTTTTTAAGAGCTAAAATGAAAAGGTGATCTTGATCAGAAGAGCACAGAGAAGATGTTCCTGCAGCACTCAGAGCACAACAGAAAGGCAGAAAGTAAAGCTGGCAAGGTACTTCCTGAAGAAAGAGTGCCATGCCATGAGCTCCTTCTGGTCTGATCTACATGCAGTTTATTCCCAATATAAAGCATTGACAAATAAATAAAGTACCAATCCATCCCTCTTAAATATCCATTTGCATCACTGCGAGACTTCTTTTCCCTTTTCCTCAGATTTGTTTATTACACCCACCGGTTACATCATCTATTAAATTAACCCCCAATCTAGTTCTTAAAAACCTGTGTAACCTTGAGTAAAGTTATCACAGATGATAAAGGCATCACAGACAACTAATCCAACTTCACTTCAGTCCCTGCAATGCTTTTATCTTTGTAATTTGTTCTGGTGCTGGGGATGAATAAAAAAGGAGCTTTACTAATCACCTGAGAAAAGTTCTGCACATTGTATGTGTGCAAAAATGGGGACTAAATTTTGCATACTCTTCAGAAAAAGGGCTGTCTCTAGCAAGGGATGAAGTTCAGTTTTCAGTGAACTTGATAGAATTATTGTACTCATTTTACCAGAGTTAAGATTTAATTCTGTGTTTTGTGGCTTGCCTAATGTTTAGTTCACTGGGGCCCCTACACGCTGGTAAAATATTGTCAATTAATAATAATGAATTTGTTTATTTTCTTTTTCTGAAGCTATGAAATGGAACCTTTAAATAATTAACCTCCACTCTGTTTTTTAGAAGTCTTTATTTTCTATGTGTTTTTAATAATGACTGTAAGAAAATTAGCTATAAATTAATACATTTCAGAATGAAGTAACAGAGAAGTTTATTTAGCTTTACAAAGGAAAAAATATTTTTTTCCCTCTATTTTCGTATTACTAAAGACCTAGATATCAATACACAGACTACAGATATATAATGATAATTGTTCATATACTTTCTAGGTATATAATAAAAACTGTTCAGATAGTGGTGCGGTTTTTTCTTTGAGGAGCATTTCACTGGAGAAGTCCATATTGAAGTTGCCATTGGATTTGCAATCTTTTTTATACCAGGACATATATTGATGACCACTAGAACATTGACAAAAATATTTAATGATCATAGAGTTTCATAAGCTAGATGTAAATGTATGCATGTTTGAAACTTCATGCCATAAAAGTACCTGATTTAAAAAA
>NW_008627480.1:52583-61042 GCF_000691845.1 Merops nubicus | reverse complement strand
AAAAAAAAAAAAAAAGATTTTCAATGACAGCAACAGGATGTGACTTTGAGAAAGAAGACTGTGACAGTGAAATGGTATATTTTCCATGAAGCTGAAGCCATGTAGATTCTGTGCCCAGCAGTAATTACTTGTTTGATATTTGGTGAGTTACATCGTATTCCTGTGCCTTCTAATCCCCAACTATGAAGACAGGTTCAGAATTCTCATCATACAATCACAGAATGGTTTGAGTTGGAAGGGACCATAAAGATGATAAAGGGACCAAAAGAAGCGTGGCCAGCAGATGGAGAGAGATGATCCTGCCGCTCTACTCTGCCCTGGTGGGACCTCACCTGGAGTCCTGTGTCCAGCTCTGGAGCCGCCAACACAAGAAGATCATGGACCTGTTGGAACACGTTCAGCGGAGAGCCATGAAAAGGATTAAAGGGCTAGAGCATCTCTCTTATGAAGACAGGCTGAGAGAGTTGGAGTTGTTCAGCCTGGAGAAGAGGACGCTCTGAGGAGACCTAAGAGACCTTCCAGTATCTGAAAGGGGCCTACAAGAAAGCAGGAGAGGGACTATTCAGAAGAGTGTGTAGTGACAGGACGAGGGGTAATGGCTTTAAGCTTGAAAAGGGTAGAATTAGGTTAGATGTTAGGAAAAAGTTCTTTAATATGAGGTTGATAGATCACGGGAATGGGTTACCCAGAGAGGTGGTGGAGTCCCATCCTTCCCTCCAGCATATCAGCCTGCCCACACAGCTTGGTGTTGTTGACAAACTTGCTGAGGGTGCACTTGATCCCCTGTGTCGGTGTGGGTGGCACGAAGCAGCACAGAGTCCCCAGGCAGGTGCAAAGGAGGAATCTTATTTACAAAAAACCCGGCCTTTTTATGCCGTTAGTCGACTGTTAGTTTACATACTTTTTAGGCACAAGAAACCCACTTTAAACAACCACCAAAAAAACGGTGCAAACACCCAGCATGCCTCGCCTCCTCTGTTCTAGCTGAGTCACTCTCCCAGAGCCCTTCTCTGCTTAGCCTCAGTTACAGGCTGGAGCTGTGATGTTACCAGGCCTTCCCTCACAAAGCTGTACCTGTTGGCTACAATCCCCCTGTCCATGTCACTCACAAAGATGCTGAAAGGAACCAACCCCTGAATAACACCATTCATCACTGATCTCCACTTGGGTGAGCCGTTGACTTCAGTTCTTCGAGTGTGACCATCTAGCCAACTCCTTATCCAAGTGTTCCATCTGTGAAAGCCATCTTTCCAATTTAGAGACAAGACTGTCATCTGGGACACCGTCAAATGCTTTGCACAAGCCCATGCAGCTAATGTCATTTGCTTCTCTGTTATCCACTGACTCTGTTACTCCATTGGAAAAGGTCACCAGATTTGTCAGTATGACTTGCCCTTGGTGAAGCCATGTTGATTGTCATCAATCACCTCCTCATTTCCCATGTGCTTTTGCACATGAGGGGAAACAAGGTTTTTAACACTCTATAACAAACATAGCATCTCCCAACTCTGACAACATCAATCCTGTATTGCAAAATCCACTAATCCAGAAACACCTTTTGAGGCTACACTGGAGGGTTTTTTTAGTTCTTTTGGAAGGAAGGGTGAGTCGTTTCTTCCATGTTGAAGAAAATGTAAAGCCTGACGAGCTAAATTAGGTACATATCATTTGACTGAGTTGAAAGAAAATATACAATTGTGCAATTAAAGAGCTTTAGCAAGGGATTCATAGGGGGTGTAATTAGGAATGATGGAATGAAATCAGGGAAGCAAATGTGTTAAAATTTACATCATGCACCTTACTGCGTGATCTATTAGATTATGGAAATATTTATTGCTGGAATGGATAAACCTCTGAGTCTACTGAGCAATGAATAATGAGGTCTATGCTGAGCCTGAACACTGAGCATGAGCAATATGACCTGGGAACTCTTTCCTGATTCTCCATCTCAACATTCTTTTTGGGAACAACGAGGTCCTGCAAAAGCTAGATATGTACAATAGAAGAAAATAAACCAAACCCTTAACTATGTTTTTTTTATTAAAAGACTTAGAGAACTGCAAAGGAACAGTCAATGGGCAAGAAAACTGAAATAAACTACTGAAACCTACCTTGGTATAAAAATATACATCAGAGCAGGCATTTACTGAGTATCCAAACACTGGGTGACTAGAAGTCATACAAATTGATCAGACGATCCAAAATCTTCTGCATGTCCCTGTAACATAAAGGAGTAAAGACTGTTCCCTCATCTCTGTCTTATTCTGCAACATTACTTTTTCATTCAATTTTCTCTAATAATTGATGAATTATTTATCATAAAGTCAATATTTGACATTTATAAAAAATTACTAGTAGTTCCAGTTAAAAATAAAAGTATATACATTCTACTGGGGAAATTAAATAGAAATGTAAGTCACAAAGTTTCATTGAGGTTGATGATGTTTTTATTTTTTGTCATCATCATTGTTCTAATATTCAAGATAATAAAAGAGTATAAACATTCATCAATTAATTTTTCATTTTATTTTTCAGTGGTATGGAATTAGAGGAGCTTTAGAGAATCTTTTTTAGAGATGAGAAATGATATTTCAAGCCTGGATTTTGAACTCAAACATGCTGGGAATATGTCTTCAAAGTAGAACACAGATTTTTTGCAGCCTCAGATGACTTCTAAGACAGGTCAGCACACATTATGAGCAATGAGGAGTGATGTATGGCATTTTATGCCCCAGAGAGTGGGATATGTCTTTTTGTGGCACCACCCTGCCCATGTAGAACTGTTCTATATGTTTATCTACATATACTTTGTATAGAGAACCACTGAACAGCTTCTACAGAAAAATAAGATGATATTGCAACAGCAGAAGACTGCCCATTTCACAGTTTACATCAACCTTGACTTTCATTGAGGGCAACAGCAGACAAAGGCATACTAAGCCTTGCAAGGTCACTCTTTTGGAGAAATTAAAGACTAAGGATAACCTTTCTAACTCTGGGAGCATAAGTCAAATACTGACATTAAAAATTAACCATCTAACTTGAGATGTTGAAAATCTCTCCCTGACTGGGATGCTTGAGTTTTTCTGCCGTGCTGTTTTATCAACAATAAATGAGGTGGAAGGCAGGACGAAGTGTAGGTAAGAGATGGGTATTATTCAAGCTGAGAATGCATGAGAATGTTATGGTCAGAATAAATTTTTAATATTTTTATTGTTGTTACAATTATTATTATTACATATTTCTTCTCTGTATTTTTCTGAAAGTGATGTGACACCAAAGCAGGATATGTGTGTAACAAATATTTTATCTAGTTACAGTAAACCAGCTATTCCCAGCATCGCATCAGATAATCCCATGAATGTGTAATTGTTGATGATTTGGTCAAGGAAAAATTCTTTATTATAAACAGCATGGGTTTATTATATTTTTTTTTCTTTATAATAGTTTTTTTTTATTATTATTATTATATAACAGGCTGCCTTTACTTGAAATATCTTTTAGAAAAACAGCTATGGTGTGACTTAGAAATATAGCTCTGAGCATCATCTTGTTTGGAAAAATCAGTGAAACAAGTGAAATAGTCCAATAGCCAACCCCTAATTACACATTAATTCAGACATCAGTGGACTTCTAATTATTCTCTAAAAGTTTGTACTGTTTTTGGCTCACTTAAAACACTCTGCCCTAATTCCAGTACATACAGTGTCATCACATTAAAATACGTCATTATTAATTTGTCTTGGCTTATTGTAAGACCCCACCACGTTTTTTTTCAGGGCAGCTTTAGACTGCGATGGCCATATATTAAAAACCTAACAGTATGAAAAGAAAGTATTGCTCAATTTACAGGTATATGAAAGAATGAGAATTGATGTCTGAGCCCTAACTGAGCTCACAAGGCCTGAAGTGAAGTCACTTGTCCTGAAGGCCCATATGGCTGAAAGACTATTTAAGGTATTATTTATTTTTTGTTATATATTTTATGCTTACAGCATTGGCAGTAAATAAACACACTGAAGAAGAAAACACTACTTAACGAGGAGTAGATGAGATTGAATGTGACTGTTCCAGACCTGTACAAGAGGCACTGGCCCATTAAATGAATGTGTAGAGCTACTTCTTAATGTGTTAGCCAAGTAATCAATTTCTGAAAATACCAAATAATTTAAAAATAGCCTTGTCTGACCTGAACCAGCACTGGCATCAGACCAGGCATTTCTCAGGTACCTACTTCTTCCCTTAATCAATCAGTTCTGACATTTTTCCTTTTTGCTTTTATTCCTCTCTCCCTCCCCACCACACTCACCCCCGCCTCCAGGCAGCCTCCACAGATAAAATTCTTAAGCTTCTTTTAATATTGCATTAGCTTCGTAGCACATTAACACATTGGATTGGTTGTAAAGGGAGAATCAATGCAGCAGATACAGCACGACTCTGGAAACTAGGACCCTGGGGGTCTAGGAATCTCTTTGCTCTACAGCCCTGAGCCAGCCGCTTAACCTCTTGGTGCCTGACTTTATTCAGCTGTAAGCAAATGTAACAACATTTGCATACTGCACAAAGGTCTTGAGAAATATAATTTGTAAACCATAGGCAATGCACATCCGTTCATGCCTACTCTGATTTGTAAATCCCTTACAGGAGCCAAGTAAAAATCTCAGGCCACTTTAGAAAATATTGCTTTTAATATTTGCTATCTGCATTGAGATCTTTGAATAAAACAGGTTTTGTCAGGGCCAATTGTTGTATCCAGAGAAGAAAGACTCAGATCTTCTATTATAATGGGGCCATAACTGAATTAGAAAATAAGAGAAAATTATAAAAGGTGGTGGAAAAGATAACTTTCTGGATTATGCTTGTTTATGTGGTAGAATTCATAGTAACTGGAAGTTCCTAAGTCAAGGTTTTAAACAGCTACTGAATACAAGCAGATATGTACATACCCAACATATATACTCTTTGTTATCTTAGGTAAGTAACAGGAACAAAAATTTGGAAGAATTCTAAAGATTTAGGCATTAAATTATATTTAAAGAATTTTAAAGAATATTCAGGCATTAAAATAATCTCCAGCATCTCAATGTAAGCAAGTAACCCTGTATCCTTAGTCCAAAACTCTATATCAAACACTGAAGAAACCTTGCAAAAAAAAAAAAAAAAAAAAAAAAAAAAAAAAAAAAAAAGATCCATCAAATAAAAATCTCTGGTTTTGAGGAATTTATGGGTCTTAACCCATTTAGTAATTACTGTCTAATTAGCATGTTCTAATCTATGCTTATATTGAGAATGCAGATGAGCCATGCTAGGTTCAACCTGAACCATGTGCAGAATTGTGCATTGGAAGGGATTTCCCTGTATAGCTTTTTTGAGATCTATAGATATCGCTAAAGCACCTTCATAAATATTTCTGGGACAGACCACATGGAATCAGAGCTGATGTTTGTGTGCACTTCTGTAATCTTTAAGTATTTTCTTGTCAGTGGTTCAAATATATAATCCTGGTTCTTCAGGCTTCTGAGATAAACAAGCAAATGAAGTAACTGTTTTGCGTTGTGGTTTTTGGTTGGTTGGTTGGTTGGGTTTTTTTCCCAATTCACCTCTCTAAAAGGAAGAATAAATCACTTCTGTTCAAAAATGTTAAAATTGTTGAAGTGAAAGGACTGTAAGATTTTATTTTGAGAAAGATTTGAAGAATTTCATTTGGAGGAAGGTAGGAAACTGAGACCTAAGAGAGCTTTTCTTAAAGCTTATGTCTATAAACTCATGTTATTTTAAGTAATTAAGCTCAGATTCTCCAGCTCTAAAACCTCATAGCTTTTGTTTTCTGTTGTAACTGGCACGAACCTTGTTTATACTAGGTAGAGAAGTGTTAGCACATGGGAAGGAACAGTTAAGAAATAGTCTTTCTGTACAGATCCTGTAGCCTGAACTCTCTAAAATCCAATGGAGAGGGAATGCTGAACCCACACTTGGGCATAGCAGACAACGACTTTGTTGTTGTATAGCTGAAGAGGGTGATCACAGGGCTACAAGATCAGTTGACTGAAGAATTGTGACTGTGACAGTCTTCTGTGGCTTTTGGTTGCCAGCTGCTTCTCTTTTAGGCCAGATTGTTTATCTTACATATAAGTGAATTTTACTGAGGGAAGAAATGCTTTTTTTTTTTTTTTTTTTCTAGCAATTTCTTTCAGCTCCTGTCTATGACTCTCCAATACTTCCATTTTGAAGAGGACTGAGAGTTTGTGCTCTGCCATATCCATTATTTTTCACTTTGTTGGTTGCTAAGCAGTCCCTTGTTGCTAAGTAGGGTATGAGCACTTAATTTACTACATTCTTTTTTCTCGTACCAGATTTTAGAAATTGCAGATCCTGTTTAATCAATGTGTAAATGCATGCTTTTGATGTATTTTTCCTAAGAGCAATATTTTGATCATTCTTAATGATACTTAATGAAGTCACTGCATGATTTCTGATTGTACCTAATTGAAGCTTGTGACTTGCATTTCAATGCTATCATCTTACAGTTTTATGTCTATCAGATGAAACTTTACAAGGACCCAAATAAATTAAGAAATATATTGAATCGATGCATTTCTTGGAATAAAGTTGCTCAGAAAAATATATGTAATTTTTCAAATTAATTGTAGGGTAAAAGGTACCTCATATTACAAATCTGAAGTAGAAGAGGTACAAGAAATTGAGATGACTAGAAAGTTGGTTTATTGTGGTGTGGTGTTGGACCACATGAAATCAACTAAAAGTGCTAAACTAGTTCTTTAAGAATAGATATCCACATAAAGCTATCAAAACTGTTATAATTTTAATTAAAATATCTTTTTTTTTTTTTTTTTTTTTAATGCATACAATAGGTTGCCATTGTACAGGCACAGACATCAAGACAGATTCTGCTCTAAATACCTTGTAAAGTAAAATACAGATTCTGTGAATATTTTCTCTTAGAAAACAGTCGTATAATCTGGATAAAATCATTAGTTCCACTTATCTAAAAAGATTTTGGGGATCTTCCTCATCTGGTCAGTTGGGTGCACAGTTTAACACTTGTAAGAAGGACAAAAGAGTACTGTTGGTCTAACTGAGATCTAAACTAAGATCTAAAACTGAAATCATACAAACCCACTCATCCCATTCCAAACTCAAAAATCTGATATTTACTACTAGAGCAAGGTCCTGGAAGTATCTTCCCACAGAATAAGAGAAGAAAAGCCAATCCAAGTACCATGTTTAAATTTAAATGGTACATGCTATTACCTTCAACTATTCTGTACCTGTTTCTGGGACAGCCCATGTGAGATCATTTGTAATTTGTTGTCTCCAAAGAAGCCACAAGTGTTGGCTTCAAGTGGGAAGAAACAGTCTGATGCCTACACTTGTATTACATCTGTGATTGAAAAGCCAGTGGTAGAACACTTGTTCCTTACGTCCACATTATCACTACATCTACATCTATTGATTCATGTTCCTGTTATTTGTTTTGCTTCTTTTTTTTTTTTTTTTAATTCTCTTAATGAATAAAGACTTATTTAATTTAAAAAGTAATTTATTTAAATTAAACAAAAAGCTAAAAGAGTAAACATTTAATATCAGCAAGAAAAAAAGAAGAGGAAAAAAAAGGAAAAAAAAAATTCAATTTTAAGTGTTAGGATCACTTTTGCATATTTTTTAAGAGATAGTCTTTGGCAATCAATTTTACAGGCTACCTGAAAAAGCCTGAAGAATAAATAAAAAGTCCTAGATAAAGAAAAGCATTCAAGAACAGGCTTTTTAATAAAGGTGCTGTCTACTGTGTAAGAGAAAGTGGTAAAAAGAGAGCAGTTAAATATATGGATGCTCTTAAATCTTGTAAGTGACTTCTGACTCACAGTCCAAGTCAATGGACTCGGAAAGTTACTTATGATCTAGCCATGTGGCAGACTTCAGCATTGAATAACACCTCATTTTAAGTGCTCTGTTGCACAAATGAGTCAGAACTCTTAGCTGGGTTGTGAGAAAGTGGATGCAAGGCATGGAGAGAGTTCACTTAATAATATGGTGTTCCAAAGCAATGAAGTGTCAAGAAGAGCTGCTACGTGCTAGCTCTGTAGTCAGAGCATGCTTTTGAGTCAGCCTATCATAGCAGAAATTAGAAGACTGTGAGAAATTTCTAGATCTTTCTCCTTGTTCACTTTTTAAAGAGTTTTGTTGTTGTTGTTTTGTTTGTTTTTTTTTTTGTTTGGTTCTTTGGTTGTTTGGTTTTGTTAATGAGGACATGGTGAGCATTGATGGAAGAGTCAGGAGATATCTCCCTCAGGCTATATGCTAACCCAAAGATGTGAAGTGGTATGGGTGTCTTTGTCTATCCAGACCCATTTCTGCTGCCTTTGGCTTAACGGAATATAACCATTGCTGTAAACTTACAGCAATCATTTTAAAAACAATTTTTATTTTTTCCCTTACTG
>NW_008627480.1:34422-52571 GCF_000691845.1 Merops nubicus | reverse complement strand
GAGCGGTTCTCCAGAAAGGTTGCTAGATCCCCATGGGCAGAAGTCTATTAATGGACTAAATATAATTTATTCATGGTCATTCATACAGATTTATTCTGTGTTAAAATTACCTTTAGCTCAAGTAGCTGCTTTTCCTTCCTCCTTCTCTATTCAAAATCAGCTTTAATTTTGCTTGTTTCAACAAAAGAAGTTCCTTTGGTCTTTTCTCAAAAAATAGATGCTTCTTTTTTTTTCTGAGTTGCTCACAATATAGTATCAAATGACTTTTAAATTAATCATATACATTCTGAACAGTAAAATTTGAATATGATCTAAGTTCAGTTTAAGCAGCAAGGAGGTTCCAAATAAACCCTAATTCTACTTGTGTTTGATCACTTTGAATTCATGGTGTATTTGAGAATATGACTAGTTGTTGGTATTGCCTTTATCCTAACCAAAGAGCACTGCTGAACTCTGATACCTATGATTCTATAACATCGACATCTTCATCCACCCTAACTCATATTATGGTTAAAATGAGGAAAAAGAGAAAAAAAAAAAAAAAAAAGAAAAAAAAAATTAAAGATTTGTTTCCTGCCTGTACTATCACTCAAAACATTTTCAAATCACTGCCTAATCAGCTCCCTTCTCTTTTCAGGTTGTCAAACTCCTAAGCAAGCTATTACTCTTCCTTTACAATACTAATGTTGCTTTCCAGATATACAGCATCAGCAAAAGCCTTGGATGATGTGAATCATTTGTTCTAAGACATGCATGGGTGGAATGTGAATAGAAGACTAAAGTGTTCTTATTCTGTCCATCAGAAAATCAAATTATGTAAAAAAAAAAGAAAAAAAAAAAAGATAAATAGAAGGAAATACAAAATCTATGGTACATACCAATGTATCTATTACTCTGGCTCCATCAGCCAAAGTTTGGAGTGCTTTCTGATTGGAAAGAAGGAATTATGAGAGCTAAAAAACTCTTTTCTGACTGATCCTGAAATTTTTTTCTTGGCTTTTATTGTTTGTTTGTTTGAGTTTTTAATTTCAGAGGTAATTGCATCTAAAAGATGTAACACTGAATTATGCACGAACAGTGAAAATCTAAAACTTCTGAACCTTGGTGGCATTCTTAGGGAGTTTTCTTGAGTGACACTCAAGAATACTCAAGAGGGAGTGGAGGGGAAGGGTTGAGAGGGGTAGAAAGAGAGGAACTTTATCACTTGCATGCTTTATCATGTGAAAGTATCTTTTTTCTTTTTTTTTTTCTTTTCTTTTTTTTCCTTCTTTTTTTTTTTTTTTTTAAGCAACTGAAAGATCTACAAGAGGCGGATCCATTCTGTATGTGAAGAAGGGAAAGGAAAGGATGTTGAAGTCCTTCACTTTGTCCCCTACCCTAGTCTGAGATATGTGGTACTAGGCACTAAGCGAATGTTTCAATCTTCCTGTTCATTAACTTATGAACCTCTTTTTAAGACAGGAGTACAGACTGTGCCAAATATATGCTGGGCTCGTAATGAAGACAAATGCCCACTTGGAGCTGAGTTCAGACTGCGGAATTCATTTTACTGTGGTACTTTTATCGCTGTGTAATTAGAGTGACATTTGGTCAGTATCGTTAGATCTGGATTCAGACCAGGGACTTAGGAGTGGAGGTCCAATGAAGTCTCTTCTCTAAAGCTAATAGTTATTGTTTTAATTGTTGTGCTATTCTTATCGTCACTGGGCCTTGCTTTTTTTATTATTGTTGCATGATTCTGGCTCTCTCATTCCCTAGAATGAATTCTCCATCTTTGTATGTTCTCTATTCTCCCAGATCAGCTGAATTGTCTGAAACTCATGAGGATTTGTGCATTGTCTAAATGCGGACAAGTACTGGGGTAAAAAATCCCAAAAAGAAACCCTCAGGGCTCTTAGGAAATTATTATGGTAATTGAATAAGTCACAGTTCTCTTATGACTGTAATAGGGCAAGGAACTGGCTAGTTCACACACTACTGATTTGAAGTAAAATTGCTTAATACTGATAGCTCTTAGTCTGATATCTCTGAATCTTGAATTAAATTATCCTACTTTTCTGGTCTCGGGCCATTGTGATATATGACATGGAAAAGATAAAAGAAGCTACTTCAAAAAAGGATTTACTTAATCAGATATAAGTTATAAACAACTTTATCTGAACTACTCACTTACAAAACATCCCTGTATAATCAATGGAAAGAAATAGCCACAGCTCAGGCAAAATTTCTCTGTTCTAAAGTAGGCCTCTGAAACAGATGATTTGAGAGAATTCAGAATAATTCATTCCAAAGTTGTGTATAGCAGGGAGATGTAGACTTCTAAACTGTAGGTACAGAAAGTAATAAAATCATTGAAAAAATCAGAGGGAGACAGAGGTGGATAAATATACTGGGTAGAATCAATTAATTCATTGCCTAGCTGTACCTATGGTTATCTTACAGCAAATATTAAAAATTGCTTTGACTATTGAACCACATAGTCTAATATCTAATTCAAATAAAGAATATTACACCATGGGGGGGAGGGGAGTGGGATCAATTTTTAATCACAGATTTGATCTAAGACCTCAGGCTAAGCCAAGTAAACAAAGAAAATATCCATTACTATATGACATTCTGCAGTAAATTTTAGATTAAAATATCTACATTAAAAAAAAAAAAAATCCACACACTAAAACCCAAACCAAAAGTATTTGCAAAGGTACAACAACTTGTTTAGTAAGCACCCAGGTAAAGTCTATTTTGTAAGGTGCCTTAAAAACCATATTAACTGTAAAGTTCTTTGCTCTGTTTATGCTTGCTCAAGCTTCTGTAAATAAGTAGTTCACAACAAATGTGACATTTGCTGAAAGCTAAATACAAGTGTACTCAAAGTCATCTTAATACCCTTATTATATCCTCTCATTATCATTAGTAAAGTGACACTTGATATTGTTCATAGGGCCTGATCCAGGGAGAATGGATAGAAATCTGGAGACACGAAAATCCCTGTTACCAAGCTGAGATATTTCTCTAATTAATGAAAAGAGTTAAGTATTTTAGTCCATTATTTATCTGATCAATTTCAAGCATTTCCTTGAACATAAGATGATAGGAATTATCACAGAAATTTACCTATTTCCTTTCAGTAAGCATAAGGAAAATCTACACATCTCTCAGTGAGATAGATAATGTATATAACTGATCAGATGAATTTCACTCCTTCGCAAAAAAAAACAGATTTAGTGAAGCACCTAAGATGCCTTTAAATTCCACCACTCAGTCATCAATAGGAATATGGACACGTTTTAAATACACAAATATCATTCATATCAAAGTGGAATTGCTCTAGAAAATTTCCAGTGTAACTGAAAGAGTAGTAGATGTAAACATATATTTTTATAGCTCTCTTATTTCTTTTCTTTTTAAAAAATCAATTTATTTTTAATAAAATAATAAAGAAAATGGTTTCCATTACAAGAGCAGAGAAATGAGTTCAATACCTTAACCTTTTGCTTCTCCTCATACAATCTTAAACTCATAAAAACAGCTAGGCAATGCAGCTAAAAACCTCGCAGACTACTCAGAATATAAATAATCACAACTAGTATAAATAAACAAGCATGCACATCGTTTAACGATTAATGCTGAACTCAAGAACAAGAACACAGAGCAGAGATAGAAATATTTAATTTTCTATTATAGAACATCATTAGGAACTATTTCATAAAATACAAATGTGGTAGAGACTTCTTAAAATGCATAACTTTCACGTATGATCAATTCTCTCATCGACCAGTTTTATTCTTACACAAGGAGATTGATAATGGAGACTGATGACATGCAGTATTAAAAAAAATGTTTTTTTCTGTTGTATCACTGAATAAATGTAATTGAATGGTGAAATTTATTTTGTCTTTTACTGTCTCATGTGAAAGATCACATTGTAGATACTTATTTTGGGCACTGGAAATTTTTTGTTTAAGGCTATTGCCTCTCTATATACAGCCCATTCTGAACTGCCAGAACCTTAAGAAAAGGAGGTTCCAAACATTTCCTAACAGAGTGGGCTGATACCTTTTCAATCCCTTCTTTATCTTTTCTGCTGTTTACAGTAAGGAAGAGATGCTTATTGCAGGGGGGTTGGACTACATGACCTTTGGAGGTCCCTTCCAGCCCTGACATTCTACGATTCTATGATACTCTGCTTATGAGAAACATGTTTTATTTCTGTTCCCAGTTAAAAGCTTGGGGAATTCTAAGCCATCTATTTAATGCATTTTAAGTTAGACCTTGGTAGTATATAAATGCCTAGGTAAAAGAGACCAATCCAGAAAGTAAATTTTATAGCAATGCATAACCCTGGCATTAATTTATTTCAGAGTCTTCTCCATCTTGGACAACAACACACTAAGGAAGCGCACATGACTCAATGTGTATGACTCACGGTGTTGCTTAAACATTTGCCCCAAGTGTTATCTTACTCCTTCCTGTGTGATGTACTTTAGGTGACCCTGCTCTGGCAGGGAGGTTGGACTAGATGATCTTTCGAGGTCCCTTCCAACCCCTAGGATTCTATGGTTCTATGATTCTATGGTTCTATGATTCTATGATTCTATGATTCTATGATTCTATGATTCTATGATTTTGGTTAATGAGCTTTGGGGAAAAAAAAAAAAAAAAAGGTGTGCTGTGTATATACACTAAATATGTATGTTTATGTATGTGTATATACTAGAAGCACAGCATGGGAAGGAACTACAAACAAAGATGGAAGTTAGAATGATGTAAAGAATATATTGCATGCCTTTGAAAACCTGATCAGTAAGTTAGGTAAAATATAACTGTATCCTAACATTGCAGAATATCAATTAGGAGTTCCAATGTAAGGAATCCTGAAGTGCCAGAAGACAAAGAATTTTTCTTTATTCTTGCTTTACAAGAATAAATGAGAAAAGAAAGTCTTTCCTACCATAAAATGCTGAGTGAGGAGGTGACTGTTTTCTGTATAGAGCAGATAAGCTATCTCATAATGATGGCATGAAGGAACTTCATATGGGAAATCATAAAGTTTTTCTAAAAAATTTTAGAGTAGTAGAAGTTTAGGTAGGGACTTCCAGAGCCAATATCATGAAGATAGAACTCAGTAAGTTACAAGAGAGCAAAATGTGTCCTTGTGGGAGTAATAGACAACTAACATGGGAAGACTTCATGACTGGTATCAGAGGTCACCCTTTCCATATTTCCATCCTCCTTCACCAAAATGGAAAAAAAAAGCTGCAATTCTTCACAAAGCAGTTGCAGAGGCATTAATTAAGTGCAATTCTAGAATTTAGTTTTACACCAGCTGAGGTGACAGTAATTTTGTTGTTGTTGTTGTTAGCATTTCACACAAGTGTTTATCAACAACAATAAAATATCTCCTGATGTTCTACTCTGTGCACTATGTAGCATTTAAATAAATAATTAGACATCTTCTATTTAGACATCCTTTAAATTAGATACTGTAAAATCTCAAGGTGGAAACAAAAATCTTCCAAACTTTTAGACCATTAATCAAGATTCTCGATATGGAATAATCACCCACATTCATGCCATAGATATATTTCTTGAAGCCAGTTTTATCAAATTAATTATTAGAGATAGTTGAAAATTAGCAAAAATTAAACCAAAGAAAAGCAGAAAGCAACTGGAAAAAACAGCAGATATTTCCTCAAACACTTAGTTACTCTTCAGTATGCAGTTTCAGCCTCTTTTGTTTCCATTTTATTTGCTTTGATTCATAAGAGTTTTTATTACAAAGATATTTAAAGAAATTAATGTTTAATGTTGTTTATACAATAACTCATGGGTCTGATCCAAATTCTGTGGAAGTAAAAAGTGAATCTTTTCATTATTTCAACTTGTATTGGATTAACCTTGAAATTCCCGTGTGTGCAGATAATTTATTATTTGTTATTCTTTTTTCTCCCTCGTTCATTATTTGTCATTCTTTGTATATTATTGAATTCAAAGCAGACACTATAACCATACTATGTTACTTGACTAATCTATTGCACATCATGACTAATCAACTGAAAACAGTATGTGACTGTAATTTTCAGTCTTTGATCCTTCCTGAAGATAATGCTACTTGCAACTGAAAAAATAACTTTTCTAAGAAATGTGTTTTTTCTTCCCTAATGCTTTCTTAAAATATTTTAGCTTGGTTTGGAGTTTAAAAGTAGTAGTAGTAGTGGTAGTAATTTTGTAAAAATGTGCACCAAAGACATTTATTGCCACTACAACCAATAATTTTTGATGAACTGAAATTTCAAAGATGATTTCAGTTATTCATTTTTATAATTAAAAGGAAGGAATGGCAAAGTGCATTTTCTCTTTTATTTAATTATTTCAGTAAAAATAGTTGCATTTAAATATTATGGAGGTAGGAAAATATTTATTTAAGTCTGAGAGAACAATTTTAAACCCTCAGGACTGAAGTAATGGCACTTTACATAACCTGAAAACATAATACAGATAGAGCTACTGTAATTTTTTAACATAATATTATCCAATTTAAAGGAATCTTGTGTTAGAAATATACTGAGCAAAAAGGATAGACAATCTACATTCGTAAAATTTCACATTGCTATTTGAGACAATAGTGGCAAGAGATAGAAAGGGGTAACAACAGTCATAGCCAATGTCACAAGTTAGCTATGTGCAAAAAAATCAGCATGATGGTTATTTACATCAACAAAGTCTCCAACAATGATGAGATTAATTAATATTTATGACCTTTTCATACAGTCACTTAAATCAGAATTAGCCTATGAAAAATTAACAACAGGAATTTTGTGTGTGTGTCTCTGTCTGTGTCTATGTCTGTTAAACACAAGAAAAAAAAAAGAAAAAGAAAGATGACTTTTCAAAAAAGCAACTTCATTGGTTTAACAAATTTATTTTTAAAAATGTTTTCTTGTATCAGTGTGCGTAAGCAACATTTATGTAGAAATTATGCCTGGTTTTGTTGGTGTTTTTGTTTGTTTGATTGTTTATTTGTTTGTTTGTTTCCCATGATGGATTTTCTAGACACCTTAATGCTTTCCATACTTTCATTTTGTCTAGGAAAAATACAACTTTGCTGATGGGTCAAAATGATAATTTCCTACTGAGAGAGAAGGTGATCTTAATTTTATTTGTTTTAGACAGAATAATCAAAGTATTAAATGTTTGAAAACTATAGTCTGAGAACTATGGACTCATTCCTAGCCTTCTTTACGATCCACTGTAGTGGATATTTACTTCTCCTAAGTTTTCAGTACTGATGGTGGAATATATATCTCCTTTGATGCCAAGCAAACAACATGTCGATTACGGACAGCATCAGATGGTAGATCTTTAACATGTACTTTCAGGTCTGTAGATCATTCCAGAAAAATACCAACAAAGAAACTTCACAGACCTAAATACACAACTGCTGAATGCTTCACCTCTTTTTAACAGCTCTATAAATACTTTGATTGTGACCCACAATTCAATCAAACACCAAAGGTATATTTGTAGTGTCCTAGCATCATACACTGACTTGAGAGAAGATTTGAAGAAAAGAGGGCTGGGGTGAAAATTTTAGGATCCAGGACACTCCACTTGCATGTCCACTAGTAATCATCCAATGTTCCCTGAAAAGATGCAGACTCACACTGACTTTGATGAAGCAGGATCAGATTCATTATACTGCAGCAGTCATAGCAAATAGTTTATCTTCCTTTCAAAACAGCATAGATTTTTCAGCACTCTATTTTTTTTTGTTGTTGTTGTTTTGTTTTGTTTTGTTTGTTTGTTTGTTTGTTTTATTTTTGCTTGTTTGCAACAACTACAGCTAGCAGATTTGCAATAACCTGCTTTATTTGAAACCTACAATTGCAGTTCGGAACATACAAAATAATACAGTGGGAAACAAAGGATGAAAAAAAAGATGGTGGGATCTCTGCAAGAAATATTTTATCCATATTACAGAGGGACCGTTCATTATGTCAAAAGAAAAATAATGTTTCTACTTTATATTGGCAAATAGACCTGCAGATGAATCTGCTCCATCTGACAATGGATGGTCCATAATTTAGGGATACATGCCTGAGTGCTCTTCATTGAACTCCTGTATAGAAACATGGATCGAGATTATCCTAAGAATTTATACCACAGGAGAAAAACTGAATAACATTAACAATGTGGCTGCTCCAGGCTGTTTAGGAAAAAAAAAAAAAAAAAAAAAAGCAACTGTTCTGTAAGGATATTACAGATGTGCTTGGCATGGGTCTAGTAAAGGCAAGATGGGTAAGGGAGCAAATATATTGAATATGTCAATCTCAGGCAGAAAATTCTGGACTGCTACCTGGACTAGGAAAACCTCTGAAGCAGATTTTCTAGTCTTTCTAAATAGACTTGTCTGCTCTAAAGTCTGGACTAGGATCAGGAAGCCAAATATTTTTTCAGCCGCTGATTCCCTCTCTTTCTAGGAAAGGTTGCCCAAGTGCCAGACTATCTTACATGATACTCAGCGATTTTCTATCTTTTTCTTCTCTAGAAATTGAGCTTAATCTCACTTAATATACACAAGGAAGGATGGTAGCTTCAGCCACAGCATCAGCTGAGGTGTAAGCACACTATTAAATGCAGAAGAAAGAGATGTTCTTTCCAGAAATTAGATCCCTCAGGTGAGTAATCATCTTATATCGTAGTCATTGTTTTGTCATTTACTGTCAACTTGCTCACATACATGTACATTTGTGCATGTGCATATATGAATATGTTCACACACAGTCTATGTGTGAGGTCATTTGGTGGTCAACAGCAGGCCCTGAGCTCCAGACAGAACTGGGCTCAGAAATTGCTATTCAAGCTGGAAGACAGAAATAACAAGATAATTATCCTGCGATTACACAGCACTTACCGTGTATTGCTTATATAGCATGTGGCCTGCAGTTACAATGTACAATTACTCAAAAATATATGTAGCAAACAATGTGCTTAAAATAAAGGCAGACCCTTTCTTCTGGCTTTTTTTTTTTTTCCCTTCTTTTTTTTTTAACATCTCATTCCCTTTATCAGCTCTTTGTTCTGCTGACTTATGAGAGAAACAGAAATTGGTGCAACAAATTTGCACTTTTAACAGGTTTATTATTACATTATTCCTTTATGGGGCCTTCTACGTAATTGCACAAAATGATGTTATAAATCCCCACCGGAAATACTTATTCTTCTGTAGCTTGCTGTCCGATGTGTAGAGGACACGAGCAGTGCATCTCCCCCATCTGCTATTATCACGCCTACATGTTCCTTTTAGTGTAGTAGAGGGCAAAGCAAACAAGGGACAAGGGCTAAATGATCCAAATGGATAGAGGAAAAGAGAGAGGGAGTGAGAGAATTTGAAAATAAGCCAACGAGCACTTACAACAAAACTAACTACCAGCAAAACATTTCCTTCGCAACAAAGGTTGAATCAAAACCCTATTCCCCCAGCATATGAATTAGAAGAACAATTGTGTGATTATGATTAAAAAAAAGAGCATTGCATTTTATGTTCAGCTATAATTGGTATTTATGACAATTTATGTAAACAGTAATGAAGCCTATGTGATTTTTGTGGGGAAATTGCATTATGACACCAATGATCGTTACTGTTAATTTTCCTGAAGATGATGGCAATCAGCAGGCATAGTTTCATTGTAAATAGGTTAATTTAAAATTCAAACGCTGCTGGTATTTCAAAATGAGTTCACATTTGATTTCCGAAAGCTTTGGCCCTGACTGTCAGGATGTCAGGGAAAAAAATGTTTCACAACAGATTAAAAAAAAAAAAAAAATGAAAGAGCAAAAGAGAGAGAGAGAGAGAAAGACTGAATGAGCTTTCTTCTAGGTATGGGTTTCCCCCTGCTTATTCAACTGCTTCTAGGTGTGCTGTGACCCACTGTGTTTCTACCACTTGCTTACCCAAGTTCATAGGGAGAAGGAGGCTCAGGTTTTCTGCTAATAATGGGCTAATCTCTAGTTTATCTGATTTAGTTATGATGGTTTTGCAAAGACTCAATGTAAAGGAAGTTTCATCAGTGGAAGGCACAGCGTCATGATATTTCCACACAGTACACCAAAACTCACCTATTGACATGTCTTCCCTCCCTGTAATGTATTTCAGCACTTAAAATTTCCCACTTCTAAATACTTTATTTTTCCCATCACTTTCAAATATAAGGGTCTCTTGCTTGTAAGTATAATTAAACTCTCAGCTCTGCTGTGTGTGGAAATGCAAAATAATCATCTGTTTCACAGAAGGGAAGTTGAAGTACTAAAACCTGAATTTCTAGTTTCTAGGATAACAAAGAAAAGGAAATTGCATATTTTATGAATCCAAATCCGGGAAAAAAGTTGGGATACAGTTACACTTAGAACCCCTGAGATTAATGACTCCAAAACCCCCTCCAAAACCTGGTTTTCACCAGGTCCTTCTGCATGCACTTTTTTATAAAACTATTCCAAAAAGATTTTCTATATTTTCAAGCCTTTCTGTCAAAGCTGTTTGGAAGTATTTTCTTATCTTTAGATTGTTTTGAATATGAATATTTAAATGATACATTTCTCCATAAGAACATGGAGAATGGGCAAACTTGGAGGCCAGCTCAGAGAAAGACTGAAATACAACCTTCTACGTGTCTTCAGCACAAGGTGGCTTACAAGGACAACATTAACAACTTGTTCACAATATAATGACACATTCAGATTCGAGTTTGCAATACATAGGCATCTTTTTTTTCATTCTCTCTTCATTGCCAGATAAGACGTCTGATAGGAATCTCTACTGTAACCTTTCAGAATTCATTTATTTAGGAGAACTAAAATAATGAAATGCCAAACAAATTAAGAATGATATTTCTTATAATACCAAGTGAAGACAATTTAAATAGTCCATATGCACAAGCTCCCAGAGATGAATGATCTGTTCATTTGTTAGTGTAAATGGGATGCATTTGTTAGTTATTATTTGCTTCGCCTTGAGGATTTCTTAATGCTGAAATTCAACCATATACCCAAGATGAGCCAAAGGGATATCATATAACTGTATTTTGAGAATTAAAATGGTTTATTTTGGTTGTCTTCATGTATGTGAATTTTACAAAAAGCTCTTAGTCTTCTTCAAAGGAGATTAAACACTTTTTATTGTTAACTGTATTGGAAATTTCAGACACGTTTTAACAGAGGTAGTCCTAGATAAAACTTAGGTGAGAAGTTAATATACTTTTTTCCAGAAAAGATAACATATGGGACAAAACAGAATGATGATAACAAGCTACATATCCAGCTGAGATGTAAAACAGAGATCTGATTCCCTTGTTTTCTTTAGAGATCCCAGAGCATTTTCTAAAAATGAGCATGTGAATTTTTAACGAATCTTTATAGAACATGTGATCAACATTGATAGTCACTGTTGTGTACTGACACATCTGGTTGAAATCTCTGAATTGTAGTCTTGTTCTGTGTTCTAAAATTGCAGTAAAAGTGTCCAAAACACCAGGATACAATAACACTTGGTGTGGAAGTATTTAAGTGAACATTTTTTGCCATGAATTTTAAAACAGAGATATTTTGGAAAGTGTGATGATATGACAACAATAGTTGTCCTTATTATGGTAACATTTAAGCTCCTGAAAAAGAAATAAGGTCTAATAATATAATGCTGTAGATACAAATAAAGATTTTTTTTTTCCCAGAAGAAGTTATTATTTGTACAAATAAACAGAACAAAATATAAAAAAAGGAAAAAAAAAATGGGTAAAAAATGTAATAGAAACAAATCAACTTATTAAAAGCTTTCTGATTCCATTAGATATTGACATTACTTCCATTATTTATTTGCCAGATATAGTACCTATGACAAAACACCATCACAAAACACAGCACAAGAAAGGAAGTCTTATTTAAATAATAGAAAATTTCTGCCAAATGTAGAAACAAACGGAGGTAATGAAGTAGAAGTTAATGTTTCTCAAAATCCTATCCTAACAAACTGTTTACCTAAAATTTGGATATGAGTTACCTCATCTAATGCAGACATGCAGAAAATTTGCATTCACTATCTAAATATCGAAGCTAGGAATATAAGTTCCTGCTATGGTCAATAGAAACACACAGGCAGCTCCAGAGCTTTGTCCAACTCAGCTTCTTAGTTATTAAGACATTACCTCAGGTTGCATGAACTCTGCTGGATATCTCTGCCCCTCTCCATTAACTGCTGCTAATGCACAACTATATTGAAATTGCATGCCTGCCTTCCATGCAGTATTAAATCCAGTCTTGGTGCTCTAACAGTGGTAGCCCTGTAATATTGTACTGGCATTGCTGAGAGCAAGCCATGTAATTTACCTTTGGATTTCAAGGCCTGAAGTTTGGGATTCGGAAGGCCAGCACTGTCAGATCTTTTCCTGACCAGCCCACAGCTTTATTTTAATTAGTTTATCTAAAAATGCACTTTGTTCTAATTGACCAAGTGTCTATAGTTGGTTGCTTTTGTCTATCTATCTTTGTATGGGCCAACCAGAGTTGTATTACTGATAGCAGTAATACACAGCTATTTTATGTAGAATGAGGTGCTTATGACTAACATAGTGACACAGTGTAGAGAAATACAGACTAGGTATCAACAGCAGAAAACTTGAGAAGTAGGAATGTGGGGTGCTTTGTAGAGAAATACAGACGTGGACTGATAAATGATAGAACACACACTGCCATGACCGTTAATAGCTTTTTCATGGTCAATTAATGACAAACAGACTTGGAGCAGGGCAGAACTAGTTCTAGGGGTGTCAAAGAGAACAAAGACAAACAATATATAACATTCTTGAAAGGGAACATATACAGTATATTTGAGTGTAACATGGAGATGCAGGCTAATGAAGTAAGAACAAGCTGTAAAAATGCATCTGGAAATATGTAAAAATGACTCTACATGGATCTTAGAGTGAGGAAGAAGAACCTATCAACATCAGCATGATATTCTTCCCAGCTAATAACTCTGGGTGTTGAAAACTCACCATAACTCTTGATGCCATCACCACCACCACCAGCAGAATGGAACCACTGACCTTGAGACCCCAAGAAAAGAGGGTAAGTATTATATCAGGAAAAATAATGGGAACTCAGAAGTGTGTATAACATTTCTGACTGCATCATTTCTACTTTTTTCTGTACAGTTCGATCTAGATTAATAATGATTAGTCTTCAAAGATGTCAACTGTAGTAACAATAACAGTGTCTTTGCATTTCCAGTGAAAGTTCACATATTGTCCAGGACTTTGTCTACCTCATGTGACAAGGAGCATCTATTTTGTCTGTACTAACCAACTGCATTTATTTGCTGTCAGTCCCCATCAAGATTCTTACATCACAGATTGTCTTACATAAGTACCTCGGTAATACTCAGTAAGGTTATTCATAAAATTGCAAAATCGGACTTTATGTGCTATGGAACCATGACCATGATTTTGATTTAACTGAATAATCAGAAAATGCCTTTAAACGGCCTTAAGGAACTAATGTATTTACCTGTGGGAAATCTGCCTGTCTTTCCTGTTCTTCTTCAAGGCATCCAAGCACATCTCTGTCAAGTACACCAGTCCTCCCAGACTGATATTCTAGGAAGATAATTTTAGCTATCTCAAAATGGAAGAATCACAGTGACATTACACTGCATTTGGGGCAAGACTGTAGTCCTTTTTTATAAAGCTGCTGTGAGTGTTATGGACTAATCAGATTTCAGCAGTGTGATGTAATCTGCAAGTCTACAGAGCTGTAGATCTCTCAGGTCCATAGAAATATAGTTCCAACAAGCAAATATATCATTATATTAAGATTTTGTAGATCTGCAAAATGAGAGGAGCTGATGTTCTGTACTAAAACAGGATTCCACCATGATCATTACTAAGTGTTAAAGCCTAAATTCCTGCAATAAATTGTCTACACTACAGTAAAAAATTCTCTAGAGCTGTGCCCTAAATTTCAACTCTTTTCAATTCATTGACCTTTGATTTTCACATGCCTGTCTTCATTTCAAACAACCTGGCCCACAATGCCAGTAGTGAGATAGCTCCTATGACTGGAGTGTTGGAATAGAAGGACAGAAGGGACAAGCAGGGAAGACAAGGCAGCAGTGTTGCCCGCTATGTTAATGACCAGCTGGAGTGCATGGAGCTCTGCCTGGGGATGGATGAGGAGCCAGCTGTGAGCTTAGGGGTCTGGATTAAAAGGAAGGTAGGGATATGTGCCATTACAGTGGGAGTCTCACACAGGCCACTCCACAAAAAAGACTGAAAAGGTGAAGCCTGCTGTAGACAGATAGGAGCAGCCTCATATTCACAGCCTCTCATGGAGGTTCTCATGGAAGACTTCAACCATCACAACATCTGTTGAAGGGACAACACAGCAGGGCATAAGAAACCCTGGAGGTTTCTGGAACTTGATGATAACTTCCTTCTCCATGTGATAGAAGAGACAATGAGTAGAAGTGTTATGGTGGATCATATTCTAACCAACAAAGAAGGGCTTGTGACAAATGTGAAGCTCAAGAACAGCCTTGGCTGCAATGAACATGAAATGTTGGAGTTCAAGATCTCCTGCCAGGAGCCCACAGCTCTCACAACAGCAGCTCAAGGGACCTGGGCACAGCCAGGAGTAACAGCAGCCAAGCCCTACAACATGTATAAGAGGAATCATTAGGAGCACCAGCAGCCAGGAGCACTGTGAACAGGGTGGGCAAACAGGGTGTGGTTCATCAGCAAGGGTGAGGCACAGCAGTTTGCGCAGCAATTCACATGACGTGTCATGCAGAAAGTGTACTGAAGCTCTGCCAGCCTGACCATGGAACAGTATAACTATGCAAAAATATATTTCACAGAGGGTTTTAAGCCCGCGGGTTTTGCCCAGGAAGAAAACACCCCCAGCGGGATCCCTGTAGTACCTCCAGGGTGGTCTTCAGCGAAGAGGAGGACAGTGGCGAGTAAAGGAGGGATGGGAAACGATCGCTTTCTTCCAAAATAAAAGGTTTTAATAACATGAACATAACAAACAAAAAACACCTGAGGCAGGCACTGAAACAGCACCCACCCCAGGGGGGAAGCGAAAGAGCATGTGGCCTTGGGGCCAGGGGTTTTTAACAGGTTGGTAGGTGGGTTTAAAAATGCATTGTCCTGTAAGGATACCTGGATGGGTTACCGACAGGTCAGGGGTCCAATGGGTGTTAGGGGATTGGTCTTGTGCTGGCTAAGCCAACCACAACCTGGGAAAGGTGGAAAATTCTGGATGTGTGCCCATGTCTGGGGACAAAGAGGCAACAGAAGCCTCTGTCTCCAGGAGGCGCACTGCAACAGAACAGTGGCATCCACCTGCAGAAAGCCACGGCCTCCCTAAGCTCTGCACCCACCACCACTGTCACCCAGACAGAGCTCTGCTAGGAACACGCTGCCACTTGGGTCAGGCTGTGCCCAGCTCTTACAACCAGTCCTGGACAGCAGCAGGGAGGACCTTTGAGGGGGATGCACCCAGGGACAGGACCTCCTCCACTTAGTAACAGAGCTGCAGGAGGAGGCGAGGAGATTGAGGAGTACCAGGGAATGTGTGTGTGTGAGAGAGAAACAACTGGAGTTGCACCCAGTGTTCCCTGGGACAGGCTCAACTGGCAGAGAGCACACATCACATGGGGGATTCCCCATCCTCTCTCTGCCTGGCTGAACACAGGGACTCCAGGGACAGGGAGCAATGGCAACAAGTTTCTGCCTGGCACAGTGACACCATTTCCTCCACAACTACCTCACTTTACCAGCTGCCCTTGTGTAACAGGTATGAGACTCTGCAAGTGCAACCTCACAATAACAAGAACAATGACTCGTCTAGCTTGGAGGTGTCATTGGTTAAGTCAGCCTATGCCCTGTGTCAAAATTGCTTCAATAAGAAGAAAAGATGGACCAATGTCATAGGTGACCCTCTTTTGAAGAGGACAGAAGGGCCAATATGCAGATTGGACCCACTTCTTAGGGAAGTATGCTGCCTCCCTGGGGCCTTGTTTAAAGATATGGAAAGAAAATTTTCTCCTCTGCTACAGCTCTCAGATTCCTATATATTTTTGGTTTTTCAGGTAGGCAGCAAGGAAGCTGCAAAAAGAAGTCTAAGAGCAATCAAAAGCGATTTCATGGACAGCTTTTTAAGGGATCAGGAGCATAAGTAGTGTTCTCCTCTGTCCTTCCAGTTGCTGGGAATGATGAGGAAAGGAACGATGAGGATGCTTTAAGCTAGATTTGAAGGAGGAAAGGGATAAAACCAGGCATGCTGGAGATAAAACTCAGGGCAGCACACCAGTCTTTGAAGGTCAGTGTGCCAGTGAGGTCCTTCAGACTGTTGTCTCAGTGGGAGCAGAAGGTGGAGATCCATGTGACAGCAAGACACAAGGGTAACTGATGTGTTAGAAACCACAGAAGCACCTGAGAATGGACACACAGGAATTAGGGTTTCTTCCTCAAAAAAAAAGTGGCAGGATCAATAGCCCAGCTGAAGTTTCTCTACACCTGTACACACAGCATGGGCAACAAACAGGAGGAGGTGGAAACCATTGTGCAGCAGGAAATCTATGACACAGCTGCCATCACAGAAACATGGTGGGATGACTTGCAGAACTGGAGTCCTGCAATGGATAGGTATAAACTCTTCAGAAGGGATAGGCAAAGAAGAAGAGATGGTGGGGTAGCCCTGTATGTTAGGGAATGTTTTTGTTGTCTTGAGCATAATTATGGTGTTCATGGGTAAGAATCAGGGGGAAGGCCAACAAAGCAGATAGTGTGTTGGGAGTCTGGTATAGAACCCCCAACCAGGATGAAAAGGCAAATGAAAAATTATATAAGCAGCTAAGAAAATTCTCACAATATCTAGCTCTTGCTCTCTTGGGGGACTTCAACTTACCAGATGTCTGCTGACAATACTATACAGCAGAGAGGAGCAAAACCAGGAGGTTCTTGGAGTGTGTGGAAAATGACTTCCTAAAACAACTGGTGAGTGAGTCAACTAGGGAAGGCTCCCTGATAGACTTGTTTGTGAACAGAGAAGGACTTGTGGATGGTGTGATGGCTGGAATCTTCTTGGGCACAGCCATTACAAAATGATAATATTTTTTGTTTCTTGGAGAAGGAAAGAGAGGGATGAATAGTATTGCTACTTTGGACATCTGGGGTGCACATTTTTCCTCAAGTGTCTTGCTTGACAGAGTTCCTTGGGAGGAACTTATGAAGGGCAAAGGAGTACAAGAGGGCTGGACATTCTTCAAGAAGGAAGACCACTAGTCTTCTGAGTGCTCAGCCTCCTGAACTGGAAAACAAGGACAGAAGCAGAATGAATTCCCCATCATCCAAGAGGAAATGGTCAGTGACCTGCTACAACACTCAGATACACATGAGTCTATGGACCCAGATGGAATGCACTCCAGGGTGCTGAGGGAGTGGGCAAAAGTGTTCACCAATCCAATTTCCATCATTTATCAGCAGTCCTGGCTAACCAGGAACGTCCCAGTTGACTGGAGGTTAGGAAAAGTGACACCCATCTGCAAGAAGGGCCAGAAGCAGCATCGAAGGAACCATAGGCCTTTCAGCCTGACTTTGGTGTCAGGGAAAGTATGGAGCAGATCATCTTGACTGACATCATGTGGCACATATGGGGCAACTGTATGATCAGGACCAGTCAGCATGAACTTATGAAAGGCAAGTCCCACTTGATAAACATGATCTCCTATGACAAAGTGATTTGCTTGGTGGGTGAGGGAAAGGCTTTTTGCTGGGTGTTGTCTACCTAGACTTTAGTAAAGCCTTGCCCAGAGCATTCCCCTGGAGAGACTAGCTGTTCATGTCTTGGATGGGCTGGGTGAAAAACTGGCTGGACCCAAAAAGTGGTAGTGAATGGAACTAAATCCAACTGATACCTGGTTACAAGTGGTGTTCCCCAGGGCTCAGTATTGGGTTAGTTTCTATTTAATATTTGAAGGTTGGTTTCAAGACTATCTAAGGAACCTGAGGGTGCAGAAGTCCATGGGACCTGGTGAGATGCATCCGTGGGTCCTGATGAAACTGGTGGCTGAAGCTGCTGAGCCACTACCCATCAAT
>NW_008627480.1:23879-34396 GCF_000691845.1 Merops nubicus | reverse complement strand
CTGATAAAAGGGAAATGTAACTCCCATTTCTAAAAGGGGAAAAAGGGAAACACAGGGAATTGCAGGCCTGCAGTCTCTCCTCTGTGCCCAGCACGATCATGAAAAGGATCCTCCTTGAAACTATGCTAAGGCACATGGAAGATGAAAAGGCCATTGGTGACATCAGTCAGGGTTTCACTGAGGGCAAATGGTGTCTGAACAACATAGTGGTCTTCTACAACGGGGTTATAGTGTTGGTGGATAAAGAAAGAGCAACAGACATTGTCTACCTGGACTTGTGGAAAGCATTTGACACTGTCCTGCACAGCATCTTTGTCCCTAAATTGGAGAGATGGATCTGATGGATGGACTACTCAGTGGATAAGGAATTGGCTGGATGGTCACATGCAAAGAGTTGCTGTCAACAGCTAGATCTAAAGTGAAGTCCAGTGATATGGGACATTCCTCAGGGGTCAGTACTGGTGCTGTTTAACAGCTTTATTGGCAACATAGAGAGCAGCATTGTGTGCACTCTCAGCAAGACTGCTGACGACACACCAAGCTGCACAATGTAGTTGACATGCTGGAGGAAATGGATACCATCCAGAGGGACATTGACAACCTTGGGAGGTAGGCCCATGCCAACCTCATGAAGTTCAATAAGGAGAAGTGCAAGGTCCTGCACCTGAGCTGGACCAATTGCAAACACAAATACAGGCTGGGCAATGAGTAGATTGAGAATAGCCCTGCAGAGGAGGACTTGGAGGTATTGGTTGACAAAAAGCTGAACATGACCTAGCAGAGTGCATTTGTAGTGTAGAAAGCCAACTGTATCTTGGTCTGCTTCAAAAGAAGCATGGCCAGCAGGTGGAGGGAGGTGATTCTGACCCTCTACTCTGCTCTTCTGAGATCCCACCTGAACTACTGCATCCAGCAGAAGAAAGACACAGATCTGTTGCAGTGACTCTAGACGGAGGGCCATGAAGATTATCAGAGGGCTAGAGCACCTTTTCTAAGAAGACAGGCTGAGAGCTGTGGTTGTTCAGCCTGCAGAAGAGAAAGCTCTGGCAAGACCTTATTTCAGCCTTCCAGTATATAAAAGAGGCCTAAGAAAAGCTGGAGAGAGACTTTTTACAAGGCCATGTAGTGATAGGACAAGGGGTAAGACTTGCTTTAGACTGGAAGAGGATAGATTCAGATTACATGTAAAGAAGAAGTTCTCTACTGTAAGGGCCATGAGATATTGGAACAAGTTGCTCAAAGAGACTGCGGATGCCCCATCACTGAAAGTGTTCTACACCAGGTTGGATGTTCTAGTTCTTAACACGTTCTAGTGGGGGTGCCCCTGATTCATGGCAAGGAAGTTGGAAGTAGGTTGATGATCTGTAAGGTCTCTTCCAACAGAAAACATTCTATGATTCTATGATCCTATGTGCAAAGACTTGTATGCTACTGGAAATGAAGACAGGAATTTACCCCATAATGTTATTGGTATTGAATATTGTGTCTATAATGATTTCCAACAGATAGTAAATATAAGTATTCAAGCAAAGCAGACATGCTTATTTTCAAAGCTGGAGACCATTTTTCAATCACAACTTTCAATTTCTTTTTCATTAATTCCATTACAGCATCATGGTTCATTGACAATGAAAGAGCTAGTAAATAAAATAGGTGAGAGTGACCCACAGACTCATAAGATCAGATGTTGATTTTATTATTTAAAGAATCAAACTATCACTACATTTGGATAGGTGGAAAACTTTATATTTTATATGGGTATGCATAACATTTGTATAGATCCAAAACCCAATGACAACCTGTCTGGATGTCAAAATTTCATCCAGAGCCATTGTCTTCCTTGTTTTGTTCAACTAGTAACTGTTCAGTTTGCTACTGTCAATTTAATCTAGCTTAAACAGACAAAAAAACCTGAATTACTCATTGATAATGGACTTGTTCACAGTGTGTCTTCTCTGTTGATTACTAATAAACATAAAAACATACAAATATGAAGCTCAAAGCATATCTGTTAAGAATCTTAGTAGCAACTTCATGAAAGAAGTAATGGAATATATGTGAAGAAGTGAAAGAAATAATTGTTTATGTTCTACCAGTGTGAGTAATATTTTTTTTTTTTTTTTCTTTTAGTCATATTTCAATGATGTATGGATTTGACAGTACAGGATCTGTAGTCAAATGTCCCTATGCTCTGATCAGTCCTCTTTTGTTTGTTTGTTTGTTTGTTTGTTTTTTTGTTTTTCCTTTCTCTATCAGTACAAAACCATACCAAAGGTAAGAAGACTGAGCCTCAAGCCTTTTGACGGTGTAACCTGCACTGACACAAAGACTAAGCTACCACTCTGTCTCCCCACGTGAAGACATCTCCTCCACCCACATGCCAGCATTGTGGAATTCACCCTCAGTACTTACCATCTACCCAGCATGAGCACAGGTGAACAAGGACATATTGCTAACAAAGAATGGGGAGCTGTTATTTATTATTCATCAATCTCCAGGGCTTCTTTGCCACTCACAGTTAGCGTACTTGCCACAGACACTATTTACCTTTTGACAGTTCAATTCAGGTACATCTAGCAGAGACAGTGTGTGTAGCTAGCACTCCTGTGTACCAGAACAGTCAGTATCTCTCAAGCATGACATGCACATTATAGAGCAAATGCAAATGAACAGGCCCTGTTTCAAAGAGCTTCCAACCTAATATGAAGGAGACAGAAAAAAACAGCAAGGTGGGGCATAGAGGAGAGCTAAGAGAAGAGACCCATTGCTAAACCAAAGCATTTTCAAGTCACTTCTCACATACTGGAAATCTCTAGACTGACTTATCATTACTCATCTGTGTGATAGAGTTATAATATATAATAAGATAACAATAATGTTACAACAGTATAATTTTGTAAATTCTTAAGTACTAATTTTGGCCCACATAGTATACTGGATCATAGTAAGTCAGATTATCTGCCTTCTCCATTCACTTACTCAAATATTTCGAGATATAACACAAATGCATTTCAGTGTTGCAGTAACTTGAAATGGAGGGATCTTGACCCACAAGGCAATGTGGGACTAGAGGTATTGCAATCTGAGGCTGCTGAGACAGTTGATATCCTCGCAGGAACCTTTGTGTCTGTGAAAGGCTATAGTGGTCAGGTGAAGCTCTCAATGACTGGAGAAAGGTAAGCATTGAATCTATCTTTTTAAAAAGGCCAAAAGAATGACCTAGATTGGTTTGCCTTAGTTTGATATTTGGGAAAATCATAATGGTAGTCTTCTTTCTAATTAGCTCTAACTTTTTTTCCACAGTTAACGTTCTTCTGATTTTCTTTGAGGATTAAAAACTTAAGCAAAGGTTTAGAAAGAGCCACAGCAAATTCTTAATTGACGTAAGGTCCCGTCACAGTAATATTCAATAGATAATGCATAACATAAAATGTAAAGTGTATAACGCCTGGTATATTTAGAAAAAAAGAGAAAAAGGAAGGTTTGTAATAGTAACTGTGTTATGACTTTTTCAGCAGTAATATAAATTTGCAATATTTTCATAAAAATAGAGAAATCAATCACAATTCCTTGCAAATGAGAAGTTATTCTCTCCCAAACCTTTTTGTTCACCTTAGACCATATATTTTTTTCCATGTGTTTTTTCTTTGTCTTTGTATAAACTTCCATCACAGCATTGTGCACATTAAATGAGGAAGTTCAATAGTGGCTGGCCTTCTGAATCCCAGACATCTCCGTTCAATGCCACTTACTATTACTCCTGCTTTATGGGTATTCAGTTAGTTTTCAGTACATGAAGCTGAGTTCATATCTCAGCCAATTTGAACTAATTTTTTGAGACACTGTATCAAATGATTTACTAAAATCCAAATATATTATGCCAAATGCATTCCCTTCAGCCACTAATTTTGTAATTCTGTCATAAACAAGCAATCAAGTTCATCTGACAAGATTCGTTCTCCTAAAGCCCTGCTGCTTATTTATAATAACCGTCCACAAACACATGAAAGATGCATGCACCAGAAATGGAATGAGACTGGATCCTGCAAGGTATGGAAAGCTGAAGTTCAACAAAATTAAATGTGTGGTGAAACAATCCAGGGGTTAGATGAATAGCACTCTGAAACAGACAGTAAAGACATTGGTAGGCTATACGACTTGCTTGCTACTAAATGAATTTTGATTTTAGTCAATATAATGTACTTTCAACTGTATATTTTTTTTATTTTGTTTACTTATTTGTATATTGTCCTTACTGCCTGTAAAGACTATATGTGTCTCAAAAAGCTGTGGAAAAATAAGATAAACTTTCATAAGTGCATTTTTGTTCAGAGAAAGAATGCCGGGCAAACCATATTAAAAATAAAAAAATAAAATAAAAAAAAAAATAAACAAAAACCAAAAAATGTAACAGAAGAGAAGAATGAAAACTTATGAAAGACTCATTTGTTTTTCCGATATGTTTCATAGCCTAAAATGAAACCAATAACAATGAAAAAGGTTACATAAAGTACTTTAATTCAGAAAGGAAAAGACTTCTTTTAGGACAACATCCATAATGGTGATACAGAAGTTGCACTTCAGCTCTATTTTATAACTAGCAATATTTTCTGTTACAACTCCTATATATTACAACAATCCATGTTATGGTAGGCTTTTGATATGATTCTACTATGGTTATATAGTGATATGCATGTGCCACACACATAAATGTTGCATTAGTTTTCCAGACTTGAGGAGGGCAGGCAAGTGACAGCATACTGCATCCCTATCAAATTACTGTATTGGTTATAAAAGTCTGAAGAAAAAATTCCCTTATTTATTGCTCATAGTCTAGAAAATTTCCTTGGACATCTAGCCCTTTTCAATGTTTAAAACAAGGTAATGCATACTTTCGTCTGCAGAACAACTTGTTCTCTAATATTAGGTACATTTGTTATTATTCAAGGGTAAATGATTTTATATTTACTTACTGAATAATTATGCTGTTTACCCTTTCTATGAAGTTAATGAATTATGAACAGTGCTCTTCCTTTTCTTGAAAGGAAAACTACGGTCCAGTTTTGATGAAAACTGACTGTTGCTCGTAGTTCAAATTTGTCCATCTCAATATTTCATGGAAAAGTATGTGAGAGGTTTGGTCACTTATTTCTTCATATCATCAGAACTTCAAAAGAACCTTAGATATCCATTTGTGGTACACCATAGGAAGAGTTTAGAGGTCAAGAAAGCAATGCAAGCTGTGACTAATAATCGACCAAAGCTACGGATTTGAAGCTGAAAAAGACAAAACCCCTAAATTAATCTGGGATCAAATCATAGTTTTTTGGAAGTGAAATATAGACTTTCCTCAAGCATTTGAAAAAGTGCTCTGAAAGCTGATCATAACACTTCAGCTATTTTTCTTCACCTCCCTCAGGACTGAAAAGTTTCACTTTTTGTAGGACCAATTGTTTGCACAAATTTGCTGTTACCCGAGCCATGACACATCAGTCAATGTAGTAATTGAAAGCAGCCTCTAGTTTCCCCTAAAACATTTTTTATTACTTGATTTACATATCAAGTCACATAATAGTTTGCTTAGCAGCTCTGTACTATCTTATTTCTTTTGTACACATCTCCTTTCCCGACATTCTAAGCTTACCTTTTAGTTAACCACAAGACTGTTTATTGTCTCATCTGTAAGCTAATCATCAGATCAGCCGTTAGTATTCCTTATTTTATCAGAAGGACATATAGTGAACAACTTGTACTACTTTACAGTATAATGACCACTGGTTTTGCAGAGTTTCAGGAAAGTGAACTTTTGGTAATGTTTCGATAGACTTTGCAGTTTGGGAATTAAATAAAACTGCCTTTTTTTTTTTTTTTTTTTCCTCTCTTAAAAACACGAGCTACTTCTGAATTCACAGAGTAATATTGCTCCTTTCAATTGTCAGAGCACTTTAAACACATTTCATGCTTCATGTCCCCCATTACTACGTAGCAACCATCTCTCTACTGATAAATAGTACCTTTAACAGTTCACAGAAACATTAAACCACAAGACAATAAAGATGAGATTCTTGTCACCTAACTTTAGCCATCTAAAAATTAGGTGATTAATGTAAAGTAATCATGTAAAACAAAGTTGTTGCAGATAGAAAAGGGTAAGCATCTTTAGAGGGCCACTCATCCCAGCCTAAAACAATGTTTGAGATGGCAGGATGTCTTTTCCAGGTGGAGGTTTGTGTCTCATCATTAATTCAGAGGGTGGTATGATGATGACTATGATGATGACTATAGACAAGCTGCTCATTTAAATTGTCTAAATGTGGGTAAATAAGTCCTACCCTACATGTCACTGAACAGCAAGGAGAAAATTAAATACAAAAAAAACCCATCTGATTTTGGTCGGTATCCCTGTACTCTTTAGTAATATTATGACATTTCACACATTTAATATAGTGGGTCTACACCAACTCTTTTTTTTTTTTTTCATTTTTTTCCCCTCCAAAGCTCTGATTTTTTGACTAAGGCATGATTTTTTTTTTAATGAAGAGAGTGCCACTCAAACACCATTCCTCCAACACAGTTGCTAAACATGCATGAAAATGTTTACCTTCTTTCTGGTGTAATGTAAAGAAATAAATCTAAGTCAAAAAATGAAGGGTAGATCTAAGAAACAGAAGACTGTGCTGTACTGTGGAATGCAGCTGCTCTGCTTATAGGAGCTATAGTGGGTAAACAAGCCAATGCAAATCCTCCAAGCTGCAGCTATAGTGACAGAAAGCTAATACAATCCCTGTCTAAACAGATGAGTTGAAATAGGGACTGATTTAACATTTATATATGACAAAGATAAAACAGAATGTAGAATTTATTTTTTTTTAATACTCTTAATGCTTATCTTTCATAAAACAATGATGAAAAAATCAGGGAAGATGCAGAAAAGAACTACAAAAATGATTTAAGAGCCATGGAAAATATCTTATAGTGAGACACTTAAAGAGCTCTACCTATTTACCTTATCAAGAAGAAGATTGAGAGGTGATTTGATTAGAGTGTCTAAGTACCTTCACAGGGAGAAAACACTAACTACTAAAAAGCTCTTTAATCTAGCAGAGCAAGGCATAACAAGAGACGATGTCTGAAGCTGAAGCCAGACAAATTAGAAATAAAGCACAATATTTTTTTAACAGTGTGGGTGATTAACCACTGGAACAAACTGCTAAGGGAAAAAGTGGATTCTTTTTTTCTTCATGCCTTTAAATCAAGCTTGGATGCCTCTCTGGAAGATTAAGCATCACTTGAAGTAGCAAAGTTTTGAGTGAATCTTGAAAGAGAAGAGCAATGTTTATATAAAGAGAAGAAGATCTTCTTGTGGGCTTGATGTGGAGATATTCCATTGGAAATAAGGACTTGCAGTGTTCTGAAAATCAGTTTTAATGATCTCATTGTCCTCTCTGCTTTTAAAAATCTGTGAATCATGCAAATTGTAAGTAAAGCCTGGCCTCAGCCAGAGCTTTATTGAATACAATAGAGTATTCCATCTGGAAAACCAAGTCCATTGAAGCAGAATTAACTGGTCTATCAAGGAACTTCATTTTTAAGTAAAAGAAAGTGAAAAATACAGTTTTCTACCCTTGACCATTTTCTGGATTTGATAGTTTCCCATTCTGTAATGGGACAAACCAAAGAACATTTTTATCTCAGTGAGACTTGCCAGCATTTTGGGGAACATCACTGTATGGACATATTTTCTGCTTGTGTGGGTCTCCTGCAGCTTGACCTATAGTGAAGTTATAATCACCACAATGCAACAGTGCAATAACAGAAACCACTGCCTGTGAGTCATCAGGACTTTGGTTTTGAAATGACATTTTAAATGTCCTGAAGTGTGTTTTTGCCTCATGTTGTGATATTTTATATTTGCATTTACACTGAGTGCTTAGACATGAGGGAGCAACATAATTTGTCTGTGTGACAGTAAAAGTGCAAAGCGTGTGTGTTTTGGATGTGAGATAAAACATTTAATCGCTGTTGCACAGGGCTGGGGAAAGGAGACACCCAAAAGGAAGAAACGTTGTTTCAGAAGGGCAAAGTTCTTGTAGAAAATATACTTTATTTGCATTTGAATGTGCTCCAGTCCTATGTCCAGCTGGGCAGAGTACATTCAGTTGCATATTGTAGGCTATTGTGAGCACATGTCTGTGCAGTGGAGTGACATTCGTTTGGATTAAGTCCCTGCATGCTACTGTGGTTGCTTCTGCCTGTCCGGGTATGTGTGATGCTGTGGATACATGAAGGCACAGCTTTCAAACACAAACACAAACATTTGTGAATGATTAGATGAATAGCATTTTTATTGCTATCTGTTACAAAGAATTTTCATTCTTGTCCCCTCAAGATATAAATATGAATTAAAGAAAGACGACAATTACAAGCTGCTGCTGCTGAGCAAGAGAACAAGGACAGCAGCTACTAGCACAGAGTTCTTTCTTCCATCTCTGATTTTTTTTTTTTTCTTTTTTATTTTTTTTTTTCTTTCTTTCTTTAGGCTTAAGAAAAGTTTAGAGGCCAGTGTTTCTCCTCTGCACTCCACCGGCTGTTCCAGCCTGGAGCTAGCTTGTTATAACCTACTTAGTCAGTTGGGTGCTGTCAGTCACTACTTCAGAATCAATGGTTGCAGATGTGAGTTTGGATGCAATGCTATTTCCCCCTGAAGTAGTAAGCAGTTAACAGATTTTATTTTAATTTTTCTAACTGCTTTGTCTTACAAAAAAAAAAAAAAAAAAGGAATAAAGTTAGGTGGGTTGTAGCAGATTCGCAGATAAACACATTCTTACCAAAATGAGGCGAAATCTTTTGAAGTAGCAATTCCATGTCCAAGTGCAATATTAATAACAACACAAATCATAAATTTATCCTATAGGGAATTTGTTTGCATGAACCTGAAATGTCAGTTCATCAGGATTTTGCTAAAGGAAAGAAATATTCATCAGGTCTGTCATCAGGGGAGTGTGGTTTTCTTATTAAAAAAAAAAAAAAAAGCACAGGCATAGCTACAGTTGGAAAGTCAAAACATTTTTTATTGTTACTGTTGTTGGTTTTATTATTATTACTTCCTTTGCAAAGAATAAAAATTTCTGATGTTTCCACTTGCTTTGGAGAGATAGTCATGTCTGAAAATTGTCCTCAGATTTATATGACTTTGCACACCTTTGTAATTGTATTGGATTGCTCTCGTGGCATTCTCCCACATGCTACTGGCTTTCAGGGGAGAAGCAAGAGGCAGAGTGTGGATAGTTACTTGTTCCAAAGCCAGTGCTGAGTTTTCCTGATGTCGTCAGATCAGGTTATCATTGCAGCTCTGAGATCTTAATTGCATTCCAGACAGCTTCAGCTCTTTTTTTAATGCAAGTCCTTAGGAAATATCAGTGTTTCAGGGTGGCAGATCTTAAGTCCAATGATGGGAACAAAACAAAGGAGCCTTGTAAGTTGTACATGCTCAAAAGTTATTTCAATAATTAGGACAGCTCTGTGTGAAGAGAGACAAAGGCTGAATCTCACTTGTCCCAGGCCCTCCATGAGCATGCTCCTGACCCCAGTGTCTTTCACACAAGTATTTGCTTCCAGAAGATCCAGGAAAGAAAGCTGTGGCAGAAGACATCAGGTGTTTCTCTTCTTCTGGTGAGGAGGTGAGATATAACTAGTAAACAGGGCCTCTGATTCCACAAACCAAACCCCAGCCGATACCTATCAATAAGTAAATATGTCCCAAACTTTTCACAGAAAATGGTAAGCCAAATGGCAAATTTAATGAATATGAGAAGGTGTAATAAAATGCTTTCTTTTACTTCCAGATGAGAGTATTGTAAGGATGAGATGGCACAAGAGTCCCACATCTGAGTGTGTTACAGATCCTCCACCAGCTGTGGATTACTGAACAGCTGAATTACTACCAGGTGATGATGGTTCAGATCAGGTCTTCTAATATGGTTCTTCTCAGAATGGGCAGAAAAATGAGACTCTAAAAATTTCCATGGGGCATTTTGGGCTGCAAAGAAAAGCTAAAGCACTAAGATTTTAATGAGATAATGTGAACTCTTTTATGGCTTTTGCTGAAGCTGTTTTTTGATCAAATCAGGAAGTACCCAGAGAAATCCTGACTGGAAGGAAGGAACAGTTTCACTGTCACCTAGAATGACCTCTGCCTTGGCCATAACGTGAACTAGTGTCTTGGTTTAGACTCAGCAGGGATCTGAGCAGCATATGGCCGCCCCCCCGCCCCCCCCCCAACCCTCTCATACCCTCTCAGAAGGATGGGAAGGAGAATAAGGAGAAAAAAAACAAAACCCCATGGGTTGTTATAAAGAAACTTCAATAGAACAGTGCAAGAAGAGAAGAAACAACAGTAATAATAACAGTATTAATTAAATGGGTGATATAAAATGCACCAAATGCCTAGACCTGCACTGATGACCTAAAGATCACGAACCTGGCCCACAGCCCACCCTTATATAGTGGATGCAACA